>NC_087205.1:92735470-92787970 GCF_015104395.2 Macrobrachium nipponense | reverse complement strand
ATATAACAGAGAACCTCTTCGAGTGAGATAATCAAAGAAAGAAAGAAAGGAGAGAAAAAAAAAAAATAAAAGGTTACGTTGAAGGAACAATCTTTTTATATCAAACCCACCTCCATCTGCTCGGCCATTTAGTAATGACACCCACAAAAGTTAAATAAACCGCGGCTGGTTAAGGGTCTCGCAAGACATTCCTACACAAGCAGTACTGTCAAGAGATACTGTCTCTCTCTTTCTCTCTGTGTGTGTAGCACGCACATACACACACACACATACACACACACACACAAACACACACACGCTAGTCCCACACCGGGTCCACCACCACCACCACCAGTCGAAGTAGAGTGAGAGCGAGGCGGAGTCTCGTGTCGTAGTAGACTAACGCCGCCACCAACACGTCAGTCGGGCCTATTAGGGTGAGGTGTGTGGATGAGGAAGGCTTCACTCTCTCTCTCTCTCTTCCTCCTTCCTTCCTTCTTCCTGCCTGCCTGCCTTTGCTCCTGCCTTCTCTCTCTCCCTTCTTCCTACAAAACTCGCGCCTAAAGTCTCAACGGCGGCGCATCGTTGAGACTAGAGCGGTCTTTCTCCGTTGAATCGCTGTTCGAAGTTTAATAATCTCTATATATATTATTGCTTACAGAAGTCTGTGGAGTTTGTTTTCTGTAGGAAATGTTTGAAATCTCTTCCTTCCGTTTGCATGCAAATATCGCCAGTGTTCAGTCAAAAACTTTATTGTTAAGTGTGTAAGTGAAAAAAAAAGTTTGAATCCATGTACTACGATATATATTCCATTAGACTTTCAAATAACTTGTACTATTGTTTGCATGAACAAACGGACTTGTCAAAGTATGACTGGTAAAGCTGACAAAATGAAAAGCAATAACGAAGCGTTAAAAGTTTTCTTAATGACATTTTAAAAAGAAAGTTCGAAAAAACTGACAGGCCTAGTGAAGTGTTTTTGAGTCGCTGTTGTTGTGAATAGACCGAACCAACACTGGAAAGTGGTTTGTTTTTTACTTTTTAATTTTCCAAACAGAAAAAAAAGTGCTGAAACTACGAAAAGAATGACCAAAAATGACAGAGAAATTTATATATTCGAGATATATATTAAACAGAACTGACGGAAAATAGTATATTATATATTATAATAATAATATTAAACTCCCCGGCGCCATGACACATAGCAACAAAGTAACACCAGTATAGTAGTCATAGTACTACTAGTGACAGTAGTAGCTCCAGCTCCAGCAGTAGCAGCTGGTAATAGTAGCAAAGGTGTAATTCTTCCCTCCGCAAAGGAGGGCGGAGGGTGATTGACGTGTCTGGGGGGCCGGGGGTGGAGGGGAAGAGGGGGACTTTGGCGAATTGCATATTATGAGTTCTTCGCGTGATGGCAATGAAAAGAAAGTATTAGACCGAACTTTTCTTGTAAGTGTCGTGTCGGGAGGTGTTCCACCCAAGGGGTAAAGTACCCAAAAGGTTTTTCACATTTTTGTGATTCCTTTTACTCTTTTTTTTTTTTTTTGGGGGGGGGAGTTTTTTTATATATTTATTTAGTCTCTTCATTGCAACACCGTAAGGAATTCAGATATGTACGCGGACAGAGCTATACTCTGTGCGTGTATACATTTATTTTTAATCAATTTCAGTACTTTGTTGAATAAGTAAGAATAAACCATTTATTTTTACTTGAAAGTAGAGATATACATGCATGCATTTATTTAATTTATTCACATATGTACCTACATACTGACAACATTACATAGACACACTAGTACATTATTACATACTGACAACATTACATAGACACACTAGTACATATCTACAAACTGACAACATGGCGTGGAAAAAAAAATCATGTGGGCATGTGTTGGTTGTGATACTTGTTTACATTCTGCTAATTTTTTTTATATATATTTATTTACCTCCGTGGAAGCAGATCCACAGTTATATGACATATACATATATATATATATATATATATATATATATATATATATATATATATATATATATATATATTATTGAAAATATCATTTCTGTCTACTTAGAGTGTATAGTGGTTCACTGATGCATAATAATTACAGCAGAAAGTAAAGTTTGTACCTTGGTACTTTGTGGTCTACTCATTCAATAATAACTTTCGTCGCTGTAGTTTTGTGCGTGTGTGTGTGTTTGTGTGTTGTTTTATATCTTTGACTGTACATAATCGTTACTGTAGTATACCAGGGTATACTATCTAATGTACAGATCTTCAGTCCTAATGAAGATTGGTCCTACTGAACTCCAAACTTACATGTAGTCTCTCTCTCTCTCTCTCTCTCTCTCTCTCTCTCTCTCTCTCTCTCTCTCTCTTTCATCAAGGTTTACTATCATAAACATTTTGTAACTGCCTCTGTAGGCAGCTGAGTCAGACAGACTAGGCCTAAGCTGTAGTATTGATTGAGTAGTGCACTCAAAACACCTATTGCTCAGCCCAGTTCCCAAGGCAAAAGTTATAGTAAGTAGTTTTCAAATAAGTGAAGCGAAAAAAAGGCAAATATAAGTATGTTACTTGTCCAAGTCATAAATATGAAAGCTTATTTTGAGAACAGTTGGGACACGCCCCCTTTTCTCACGTGGCTTCACCAAAGGTTCATTCAGCATCAGCCTATTGCATTGCGAAAGAGTCATTAGAAAAACAATTGCTTTTCTTTGGAGATATGATGTAGATGGAAACTTTGTGATCATTGATACATTGACGTTTAATCATGGTGATGATAATTATACGTGTACGAAAAGCTAAAGTTTTGTCCATATATCAACATGAGCGAGGTTGTTGGGTAGAGCCAGACTGGGTATGCGACGTATAGTCTGGACTTTCAAGAGAGAGAGAGAGAGAGACTTTGGGCACAAGTGAGGGGTGGGGGCTAAGGAAAACACACGTTAATTATCAACAACAGGGTGTAGACCATTGTGGTATGGGGGGAAGCTTCAAGGATATTGCAAGTTCGGATGCATTCCGTGTCGACTTCTTGCAATTCATTGTTGACGCATAGAATTGCGGCCTGTGGTCTTCCACACACGTAAACAAAACAAACAAACAAAAACACTGACGAGGTGGCGGTAGTAGTAGTGTTGGTGGTGTTCGCTCGAAATGTAATGACAGTTACATGTTTTAGATTGAAATCGAAGCCGAAGTTCCTCACGAAGGAAATCGAACAAGTACAATATACAATGCAAGTAAAGGAATGTTTTAGTCTGTTACACACACACACACACACACACACACACACACTTATGAAATTGAGGTAACTTTTCAGTACAAAGCAATTACTACGTAACAAACAAACAAAAATTCAAACCTGTGTAATTGCAGAATGGGAAATTATATTGTTCAACATTTGGTGCACAAGTGTTGGTTCATAGTTTTGGTGTATGTAACTGGTAATTTTTTCTGTAAATATGCCGAGGTATGCGTCTAGTTATTGCAGGTCTGGAATGTAGGAAACTTACGCGCTCTCTCTCTCTCTCTAAATGAAAGAGATATGAGAATAAGTGCACCTTTGGACCCAGACCTCATAAGTTATATCCCTCTGACCTTACCCAAGTTATTGTTTGCTCTCTCTCTCTCTTCTCTCTCTCTCTCTCTCTCTCTCTCTCTATTTTACCTGTTGCTGTTTAGACTCATGTCGAAGGGGAAGCTGCGAGAGACAGAAGTCATCCTTTGACCATCTCCTAAAACCCTCTTCCCCCCACCCCGCCCCCTCTCTCTCTCTTTCCAGACCATTCCTCCCTCCACCCCTTTCCCCTGTAACTCATCGCCTGATTCTCTCTCTCTCTCTCTCTCTCTCCTCGGACCGTGCCCTTCTCCCTCCTTACCATCTCATAACAGAACCTCCTCACCTTCCCCGTTAACCCCAAAGGAGGTTATATTTATGGCTAACCTCACCATGAAATTCATTCGCTTTCAACTGAGCTACCTCTAACAACTGCTAACTGAAGAAGAAGAAGAAGAAGAAGTAGTAGACTCAAAGTCCTGGCTGACGGTTAATACCAAGTAGACTCATAATAGACTCATAGTCTTAGCTGACAGCTGATAACAAGTAGACACAGTAGATTCATTGTCCTAGCTGACAGTTAATAACATGTAGACCCATAATAGACTCATAGTCCTAGCTGACGGTTAATAACAAGTATTCATAATTAGTCCTGGCTAGCTCTTGTACTTTCTATTCGTCATTGAAGAGAATACATTATAACTGTTCAAAGAAGTGTTTCCAGACGGGACATTCGTATTCAAAACGACAACAGCAGCGCAGACAGTGAGACTATATAACTAGTATTAGCCTTTAAAAGAGGAAGGACGAGGCGGTCCGGTCTGGAGGTCTGAGGAGAGAGAGAGAGAGAGAGAGAGAGAGAGAGATTCTGTTTCCACGTGGCGTCACTTCGTCTGCTACCGCAAGGTTGAATAATTGTTTTTGTTGAAACGTGACCGGCTCTTGCCAGCCTATCATGGCAGGATATGTAGCTCTAAGTCTCATTATACTAAGATCTGTTTTGCTTCTTTGATATTTATTCGGTCCACCCAACAACCTCCTCCCCCTCCTCTGATTTTGGGGTAGGGGGTGGGGGAGTTGGGGTGCGTGTGTGACTGTTGACTTTGTGGTATATGAATCAGATGACCTTCCCGAGGACTTGACCAGTCTAGGATAACAGTGGCAGTTTGTATTATTTCAGCTTAAGGTCATGAACAAACGCTGACGGTTTGATACAATAGATTGTAAAATGCCCCAGGAAGAATATTTTGTTAGCTAGTCATAACACAGTATACGTAATAACCTTATTCTCGCAGCTAGAGGTACTGATATAGCATAAAATCTTATCAAATGATGACCACCTGTCTGAATAAACAACGGTTTCATCTATTTGCCAATATCAACTCCGTTGTACCTTTCAAAAACTTTCTTAGTCGCCATCCAGGCTATGGAATTTCGTGCATCTGTACTAACAGATGTTGTCATCCGGTACTTCCCCCTTTCCCCCTGGTTTTTTGGGGTTTGGGGGCTGGGGGTGGGTGGGTGGGTGGTAGGGGTGGGGTTGAGGAGCCAGGTTGCCTGGGACTCAAAGCGAGATGTTTTTGGCAACAAGTAGACTCACTCACCTGGCACCTTGGTCTCCCAGCTTCTAAAAGAAACAACAACAACAAAAAAGTGGATGTACAGATCACCCGTCAGTTACAGCGAATGATTCAATGGCTAACAATATCCTCTAACTGTAGCCAGAGATAAAACAAAAACTAAGTTGGGACAGGAAACAATCCATAGTGCTATGGTGTGGTCGTGGATCTCTCCCGCTTCGACAGTACTATTTTTTTTCTTTTTTTTTATTCGTTGTCGAATGGACAAACAACAAACCAACCAACTGGTCGAAGGGAGCTTTTTTGTTGCTTTTTCTTTGCTTTGTTTGTGTGGCGCAATTAATCCACGAATTGTTTTTCCCCGGAACGTGACGTCATCTGTCAACCATGCCGGAGACAGTAGCGAATAAATGAGAGATGTTTTTCTGTTATTCGATAGGTTTAAGACCCAGATGTTTTCACGCCGCAGACAATGAGCGTTTGTGTGTGTGTGTGTGTATGTTTGTGTGTGTGTGACGTTTGACTTCAGCACAGCACAGCAGCAGCAGCACCAGCAGCCATCGAGCTTTGGTCTGTGAGAGGTGCCGACAAACTTACTTACAGAGCGCTCTGCACATCTGGTCCAAATTCCGACGGCTTATCTCTCCCATCACGCTTTGTTTCAATTTGGGTAATCGTTCTGACCTCCAGGAGGGCGTCTTCGAGTGACCATAGTGACCTCACGGCTCCTACGGAGGAGGGGGAGGGGCCAAGGGGGAGGCACTGCGAGGAGCTGTTTATATGAAAGAGGATCCAAGTTTGGGCAGCCGACATCAAAACCTCTCTCTCTCTCTCACTCTCTCTCCAACGCCGAAACATCTGGCCAGTTCGTATAGCTGTCATGCCTGTCCCGTAATCCGCTGCCTAGCGTTTCCCATCCATTTTCTTTCGTCTCTTCTCGTTGCTGCTTCCACATTTCGGGGTCGGGCCTGCGTATGGCAAAGACAAAGGGGATGTTGAACTCTCTCTCTCTCTCTCTCTTCTGTCTCTCTCCGATGTATCGGCAGGTACGACGAGCAAATGCAAAGGCACCACAAGTGAAGAAGAAGAAGTGGTGGTGGTGGGGTGTAGTAGGGAGCATGGGAGGGGGGGGGGGTGGGGGGCGGGGGGACGAAGGAAGGAAGTCGCGTTTTCAAAATGCATCGTTCGTGTGTGGTAACAGACGGCGGCGGGTTCCCGGCGAGAACTGTTCAGCGGGGCGCGGGGGCGGGCGACTCTCGCTCTTGGGGACTCCGGGCGCAGGGGTGGAAATGGCGGCGGCTGGGGTTGGCCCTCAAGTTCATTGTCAAGGTCGGACAAGTTGAGGTCGAGAGGAGGGGGGAGGCGAAGGAAGTTCTAGAGGGGGGAGAGGTTAGATAGAAAAGGAGGGATAAGAACACACACACACTCAGAAAGATAGTTGCCAGAGAGAGAGAGAGCAAGGGAAAGAAAGGGAATTGCATTAATGGTGGTCATACGAGAGAATATGACTATATGATTAATATTGACGAAGAGACGAGGTAGGGATTAGTGTAGCGAACTCCGTTGATGAGAGAGGAGAGAGAGAAAGGGTGGAGGGTAGTACTAGTCTTTCGGTTCAGAGGGCAGAGGTTGAGAGTAACGTTATATTTGGTGATAATGGGGGAGAGAGAGAGAGGTTCCACTAGAGGGATGATGATGATGATGATGTCCGTTTGGCGATAATAGTACCACCACCAGAGGATCAAATACGATACAAAACACGGAAGGAAAAAAGTAGTTAAAAAAATAAATTAGAACGTATATAAATAACTCCCCCAGGGCCTTGGTTAAAGAGTTTGATGACTGAGCTGCCAAATTATCTATGTATTTGAAATAAGACTATCGTTTGATATGAGTTCTCTTTTGAAAAACTATTATAAGTTTTAATACGGCTTTCGGCCATGATTACAAGGTTCGAAAGCATAGTATGTTTTCGTTTGAGTTCTTATCTCTCTTTCTCTCACACTCGGATTAGTCTCATATCTCTCTCTCTCTCTCTCTCTCTCTCTCTCTCTCTCTCTCTCTCTCTCTTATTAACACCTGTGATTTGTGGCAATTCGTGACTGCGTGCAGTAAAAACCCTCAAGAGTTGTTTACTTATTCTAAGCGGAAAAACGGGCCGTAGGGGTTAAGGGGTAACTGCCTCTCTCTCTCTCTCTCTCTCTCTCTTCCTTAATTCAGTACCCCCACCCACACCCTACAACCCTCTCTCCCACCCACCCACTAACCTCCGCCCTTTGCTCATATCTCTCCCTACCACCCCCACACGCCCTAACACATTCCCCCTCTTGCTCTTTGTTCTTTTGGTACAGTTATGTCTATCTACCTTCATTCCGCTCTCTCTCTCTCTCTCTCTCTCTCTCTCTCTCTCGTCGGGCAAATTGTTTATACAGATGGACTCGTCAGCATCTCCTTGTTAAGTTGTCCGCAATGTCTGATTTCTTTTTTTAAATTTTTCCTCTCTTGTTTTCGTTGATAGTTTAATTATGATCACAATTCTCCGTTATCATTGTACCTATCGACGTCTTTATCATCACTCATTATGACTCTTCCTGATCCGAATGATAATACTATTAATACTAATTTAACTCGGTATGACTGCTAAATGACAACGAAACTTACAGAACTTACACAGCATCGCTTGAATGATAGGCCTAGGGTCTACGAGTATTTCCTGCAGACCTGGGAGACCATTTCATTATTTGATTTATTTATTTATATCAGTGACACAGCAAGAGCTGTCATATCTGTCTTTCGCATATTCTTGATTTGTAGTACGATGTTTGTTTTTATATAATACCAGTTACTCGAGTAGTACTATTAGGAACGATGTTAGCCCCGTTAATGGTTAAAAAAGAATTGAGCGTCTGCAAAACTAGCGTCCATTTTAACATCGGTAGAAAAATGAATGAATGAAATAGAGTGAAGGCCAATTTATCTTGAATATTATAAACAATTCAACTCTTCCTTGACATAACAAATTCCAAGACAAAGGTTTATTTAAGACCGTTTTTAAATAGCCTTTTGAAATTGTGTTGTGTGTAGTTATAAAACTTTACAGGTATTTGTCCTACGTAGGAGGCGGTTGAAATACGTCTTGTTCGCTAAAATATGAGAGATCACGTAATTTCTTGAGTGTTGTGGGGTGGGGAGGGGAGGGGTTGTGTAGTGGAGACAAACAATGACATTTATATATATTAATTATATATTTATAATATTATAATATAATAACTATATATATATTATATATATATATATATAAATATATATATAGAGAGAGAGAGAGAGGAGAGAGACCCTGAGAGAGACGAGAGAGAGAGACGAAGAGAGAGGGAGAGAGGCTATTTGAACCCTATTTGAAAGTGCAACGAAGAAACAATAAGTAAATAAACAAATAAATAAATAAATTAGTCTCCAGATGTCTGGGTTTTCACTCGCGGCCATTCGATACTCGTCAAGTTCAAGGAAGGTCTCTTCCATTCATGCAACCTCTCTCTCTCTCTCTCTCTCTCTCTCTCTCTCATCTCTCTCTCTCTCGAGTGAAAAGCCACGCTCTGCTACCGATTGACCCACGCAGGTCGTAAAAGGAAGTGGAGCCTATGTGCTTCTGTACCTGAAGTTTTTTCCCGGGCAGGTTTCCACTTTCGATAACAGCGAATTTTAGCCAACTTCCCGACCTACCAGTAAACCAGTGGGTAGCATTTTATACGTATACGTATGATATACATATACATACATACACACACACCACACATATATTATATATTTATTAATATTATATATATAAGATATATATTCTATATATATATTATATATAATATATATGCAGGCATACATCGCCATAAGTTCACAAGAATAATGTACGCGTGTGTATGCATGTTTATTGAAGCAATTTCAACCGAAAAGTATTTTTTTTAAATATCTTATGACGAAATAGTAAGTATGAACGTGTAAAAGGACCTTCCTGGCCCGACATGACATTCCAGTTCTGTGTTCCAGGCGTAGTTTAACTACGTCTATTACGTTCCAGCTACGTTCCAGTTCAGAGTGTTCTGCGTTCCAGGTGTAGTGTAAACCGTGTCTACCGCATTCCAGTTCTGAGTACCCTGTGTTCCAGGTGCAGTCTAAACCGCGTCTACTGCGTTCCAGTTCTGAGTGCCCCGTGTTCCAGATGTTTAAACCGTGTCTACCGCATTCCAGTTCAGAGTGCCGTTTGTTCCAGGTGTAGTCGCGTTCCAGTTGAGTGTTCTGTGTTCCAGATGTGGTCTAAACTGCGTCTACCACATTCCAGTTTAGTGCTCTGCGTTCCAGGTGTATAGTCTAAACCGCGTCTACCACGTTCCAGTTCTGAGCTTCGTGTGTTCCAGGTGTAGTCTAAACCGTGTTTACCGCATTCTAGTTCAAGAGTGTTCTGCGTTCCAGGTGTATAGTCTAAAACAGCGTCTATCTACCACTTGCTGGAACAAGGAAGGCGGGAGTGGAAAGAGATTATAAAAGAGCAAACTTGTTATATGACCTTTCATCCCATCAGAATACTGTCATCCAACATTTTTTTATTTTTTGTTAATGATATGTTATGGTACGGACGATGATGATGATGACGAATCATAGCCTGGATGTACGATGATTTCTATTATTTTCTTCTTCTTCTTCCTCTTCTGCTCTTGGGTAATAAAATTATCTTAAGTCCATTCAGCTCAGGAGGAAAAGCAAGCCACCGCTGTTGGCATATGAGTCATCTCTCTCTACCTCCTCCACCTCCTCCTCCTCCTCCTCCTCCTCCTCCTCCTCCCACTCACGAGATAGGGAGGAGGAGGGATTGCATTGGCCCCCAGGAAATTCCCCTCCCCTCCCCTCCCTTACCTTACCACCTCCCTCCCTCCCTCCTTCACTCCCAATTCTTACTTGGATTCGTCACTCTGCTGTCTCCCTACCACTGTTTCCCCCTCCCCCTCCCCCCAGGTAACCTCTACTACTCCTAAAACTCAAAGTCGTCCAGTCGCCTCTGTTCGTCTCTCTCTCTCTCTCTCTCTCTCTCTCTCAGAATTCGATCCATACCTGGGAGAGTTTTCATGGAGTTTTTTGTATGGAGTATATATATATATATATATATATATATATATATATATATATATATATATATATATATATATATATATATATATGAGCTAGTACTTTCTTTTGTTTATTTTTTTTGCTTTTGTGAATGTGCAGGACCCTTCAAATTGATTTACTTGAATAAATATTAGTAAAATATTATATATTGATAAGGTAACCGCATCTCTGTCAGATTTTTGAGATAATAGAAAAATTAACTCATATGAAAACTGCATCAAACCAAGAAGTTTAGATATTAATTTCAATACGAATGTAAAATACGGTCTTTATAAAGTACATGAAGACTTAATTAGATCGTTAAAAAAGATTGGCAATAATTGTAGTAGCATGTAAACCCTATGTTGATAGCTTCAAATAACTATCATATTTGATAAAGACTAATTTTGTTGATAATTGTAACACTTAATAAATTTAATGCACCAAATAGCAATATAATTTATCCAGATATCTGTATATCTTTCAAATACGTGGCTATACTGCGTCATTGTCTGCAGTTGTGTTTATCTTGAGCCCTGTACAAAAACTTCAACTTGCAACATATTGTTGTTTTTTTTTCTTTTATTTTAATAAGTGAAAAGATTTCTTCCTGTATTTGCTCTGACCTCCTCTTATTTCCTTCTAATGAGCACCATATTCTTTGGAAGCTTGAATTTCGAGTCAGTGGCCCCTTTGGTGGGCTTGTTCCATATGAATAGGGTTCCTAATCTTCTTAATAATAATAATAATAATAATAATAATAATAATAATAATAATAATAATATGCGTCCTGTGGTCAAGTTGGTAGCGCCATGAATTCCGGTGCAGGAGGACGTCCCCTTCGAGTCTGACCAAAGGCGAGGAGAGTGATGTAGTTCGAAACCCTCGGTGGAAGGATATCATTCACTTTCGAGTTGTAGAGATCAGTCCACAAGCGAAAAGACTGGTGTCAATTCGTCCACCCACTGAGCTCTGTACAAGAGTTAGGAATTTCAAGGTGATTCTCCAGCCACAGAGGAAATCAGAAATTGCTGGAAATTCCCTGGATGGGACAGTCGGGATATTTAAGGTCTATTATTATTATTGTTATTCAGAAGCTGAACCCCATTCATATGGAATAAGCCCACTAAAGGGGCCACTGACTTGAAATTCAAGCTTCCAAAGAATATGGCACTCATTTGGAAGTGAGAGAAGGTAAAGTGAAATACAGAAAGCAGAGAGACCCCACTTATTTGAAAAGGAAAAATTAATCAGTATGTCAATAAATAGGTAAAAATGTATCAAGTCTGATGACTGGAGATGGATTTGACACTTTTTGGACAATGAGTATACAGGTAAGGTCTTGCTGCCTATCTGGAGGACTTAGTGCAAGTAAGCAGCCAAGTCTGGGGTTACAGAACGCGCCACAGACAGCCTATACAACCTTCCAAAGGCTGCTGAATTCACAAGGGTCTCTCTGGTTTTCCCCCCGAGTTTCAAGGGCTGCTCCAGGACCTAGAGGCTTTGTTGGCACAGGGCCAGCTTTGGCTAAAATCAGTTTTGAACTTGACGCTCCTGAATGGGGTTAACATGCTACAATGATGCATATGTGCCTATGAAGTGTAAATTCTTGAAATTATTTATCAAATAAAACTGTAAGGCGTGATTTCTTGAAATTATTTATGAAACTGTAAAGAAATCTAAAATTTCAGCCAATACTGCTATCGGAAACTACAAGCAAGCTTTGGCATCTACTGTCTACTTGTCTTGACAAACGCAGGCGATTGCACCAGCTTCGTGCAACCATTTTTTTGTGCAGTTGCAACAAAAAAAAGAAAAAAAGTCCTCCTCCGTCTCTCGGAATGGTATCATTCGACCAAATTACCGGACAGGTGGTGACCATACCCGAGGCTGTGCCTTGTTAAGTCAAATCTTGCCCTCCATCTCAACCTGCACATGATTTATGAAGTCGCAGTGGCTATTTTTAGATTTCTACTTCCTCTTATGGTCTCCTCTCTCTCTCTCTCTCTCTCTCTCTCTCTCTCTCTCAACCAGCCAGCCCCCTATACCCCTCTTCCTCCTCCCCCTCCCCCACCTCTCCACTAACCCCCTTCCCCCCTCTTAGTCTCATACCTACCTCTCTCTCTCTCTCTTCCTCTCTCATTCCTCCTACCCTAACTCAGGCCTCTTCTCACTCCGCCCATTTGAGGCCCTCCCTACCTACCTACCTACCGTCCTTAGATAGGTGAAGGAGGAGTAGGAGGAGGGAAATGGTGAGGGGGAAGAGAGAGGGGGAGGGGAGAGCAGACTCTCTCCTCCTCACTCTGTCACTAACCTACACTGCAAAATCTCTATGGATATCAGTTATCTTAACTTCGTGGGGTTTTAGGCCGATAGTACTAGTACTACAAGTTTCCACCAGAAGTGTAGCTAGCAACTGTTTGAGTAGTTCTTCTAAAGACTACAGAACTGGTTGAGAAGATGAACGTAGGTCTGGCCAGTTTTGTTATTTATATATATATAATAAAAACTGGTCCATTCTAAATTAATTTTCCGTTATTATCAACATCTCGTTTCATTTCACGAGGACAGACGTAGTAAGTAGTTGGCTGTGAAAATCGATGCGTTCAGTGACTCACGAACGTAAAACTCAGCAAAGCTTTATAATAATGTCGTATACACAACTAAAACTGGATGACTCTCGCGATATATATAACGTTAGGTAAAGAAAAAGAGTGTGTATTTACAGCGGTGATACGTTGAATAAGCAGCGCGCATCAGTGCAATCAATGCATTTGTCCGCTTAGCCTAGACCGAGAGCTGGTCGCAGCGACAAAGCCTCGTAAACATTCTCTAGGGGGCGTTGTAACAAAATAGCCGCAATTGGCGCATTCCTGGATGTCATTCAGTTGTGAGCGATGATTCTCTCTCTCTCTCTCTCTCTCTCTCTCTCTCTCTCTCTCTCTCTCTCTAGAAAAGTTATATAAATACAAAGAACTTGTAGCTGTACACCCGTGTTCATCGTGAAGTAAGATTACGGTCCTGAACTTAATTCTGGTTTACCATTTAATTTATAAGTAAAAAGATCGAGAAAGGGAGGCCCTTCTCTCTCTCTCTCTCTCTCTCTCTCTCTCTCTCTCTCTCTCTCTCTCTCACACACACACACACACACACACACACACACACATGCACACAACATGAGCAGCTGCCCAGGTTTCAGTCTCGATATCCATTTTGTCACATACGTCTAGTGCTGAGGCTCTTGAAGCCTTCGTGTGTTCACACACATTGCCATTTACTACATCTGCTGTAACGCCAGTTTGTTACAAAGTGATCAATCAATCTTATGTAATACTCCATTCGTCAAAATGCTTCGTACACGGGCCTCTACAGCAAGTCATACGAGTTCAGTTCGTCGTAAAACTAAACAGTTAGGTCGTATACAGAACTTTTTCTCGTTGCTCAACGTTGCTGTGACCTGCATCATAAACGTAGACAAACTTCTGAGAGAGAGAGAGAGAGAGAGAGAGAAGAGAGAGAGAGAGAGAGAGAGCCAGCAATTGTTAGTTCAAGGGCAAGTTACAACCATCCAGGCCCAGGTCGGAAGAATGCAGCGCAGGTCCGTGTCGTGTGCCTGTCTTGGCTTAAAGATAATGCAAAGCTGGAATCCAGATCAAACGCCGACATGTTCTCATCTCTCTCTCTCTCTCGAGAGAGAGAGAGAGAGAGAACAACGAGTCAATTTTTTTTTCGGAAAAGGTTCTGGGGTTGTATCGGCTCTTGTAACGAAAAAGAAATAAAGAAAGTGGCAGTTATTTTCAGTTCGGTCTAGCTGAGCTGTACGAGGTAGTACTAGTAATACTACTCGATGAGGGCTATTGGAGAAGTTTAGCACCAAATGCTCTACAGTTCCTGTCCATGAATGCCCTACAGTCTTACTATAGCGCAGCCAAGGCACTTATTTCTTCTTCCCCTTCTTCTTCTTCTTCTTCTTCTTCTTTTGTAGCTGACTTGGCAGGCAGACAGAAATTGCGAACACCGTTTGGCCATAGATATGTGTGTGTGTTTTTTTTAACGGTATTACACTGTTTTTCTTATATTTCTTATGCTACAAATACATACCTCAGATATCTGCAGTTTTTATGCATATGTGTGAGTTTATTTATTTATTTTGTGTGTGTCAATCTGTATTAATGGCAGAGTATTTTTTATTTATGTTTAAGTAAAAGAATTCTGAACGTGAGCTACCCCCCCCCCCCCTCTCTCTCTCTCTCTCTCTCTCTCTCTCTCTCTCTCTCCTCTCTCTCCTCCTAGAAGTGTTGTTCGAGATAGAGGGTTAGCCGTGTGAGGTACAGTAGCAGGAGGTTGGGGGGAGGGGTGGGGTTGGGGTGGGAGGGTAGGAAGGTTTGAGAAGAGAGGGCCAACGGTAACGGGAACCTCAACCTCGTGTGACACCAGAGGGGTCATGAGGTCAGGTCCCCCCTCCCCCCTTCCCTCCCACCCTTACCCCACCCCACCCCCTCCTCTCTATCCTACCCCCCTCCACCATTTCGCCTCTGCGCGGATGCATACTAGCGAAGGGCGTACGTACGGCCGAGCAGTGTTTTTCTACACACACACACACACACACACACATATATATATATATATATATATATATATATATATATCTCACCAATAATGTTTTGAAAATGATTCCTTTATTATATTTATAAAGTAATGCTGATGCCTTATGGTTGACGCTTATATACTTCATAAGTTTCGATAAAATCTGTAAAGTTTCGATAAAATCTGTACGTGCAAAATTAAAGTATTATTATTGTATATATGTATATTATTTGAAATGATTCCTTTATTATATATATAAAGTAATGTCTGATGCCTTATGGTTGACGCTTATATACTTCATATGTTTCGATAAAATCTGTACTTGCAAAATTATTATTATTATTATTATTATTATTATTATTATTATTATTATTATTATATATTATTATTATTATTATTAATTTTCCTTTCAGCCTTACTAAATATTCGTAATCTTCTCTCCTTTTGCAGTAAGATTTCTCCTTTTAATTTATTTTGAAAATAAGTGACAATAAATTACGTATTTATCAAAACGGAAATCTCTCTCAATCTCACTGTCATTTATTAACTTTGCTTCTGTCATCAAAAGTATACTCGATTGTCTCTCCTTCAGAATTTAAAAAAAAAAAAAAAAAGTGGGACGGGGCTCTCTGGACCCCACATACCCGAAGAGGTCGTTCGGTAGAACGTCTCCTATGATATATATAGATATATTTTAAAAGGGCATTTGACGGTGCCCAAAATCTGGATGCTGGCCACGCCCCGTGTCAACGAGTGCTTGACGTCGTTAGGACATGCTAATGAGAGAGACGCGTCTCGATAGAGAAGAGGATCTGGATGCTTTGATTAATGCTAAATATTGCACTGGGGTCCTCTCTCTCTCTCTCTCTCTCTCTCTCTCTCTCTCTCTCTCTCTCTCTCTCTCTGTGGGCGTAGTATACTATACTTTCTGATCCGCTCTCTATCGGCGGGGAGCCAGGTGGGACCTATTCTGCTAGTAGTGTCCTTTCTCTCTCTCTCTCTCTCTCTCTCTCTCTCTCTCTCTCTCTCTATATATATATATATATATATATTATATTATATATATATATATATATATACAGGTAAAATCAACGTCAGTTAAACTGAAGCATTATTCAAACTTATGACTGCGTGACGCATCGGAATCCCACAAGGTGACCACTTGCCACCGCCTGCGTTCAAAGGACGAGCTAGAGAAAACTCGAGTTAATAGATCACGTTTTTTTTCATTTATTTGTTTATTTATTATTTTTTTGCGTCCAATTGATGATGGAAACGTGCCGTAGATTATAGGTTAATTAACTTAATTCAGATACTTTCAGGTGTATGCATACTACCTTGTGTGCACATGCATGCGGGACTGTTTTTTGTGTATGTTCATATCGTATGTTGGGTATGTTGTTTCCCCAGTAGTTAATGAGGGTGAAACTATGTGAGTGTATGTGTGTGTGTGCGTGTGTGAGGTCATCATATTATTTTGTGCTGAGAACAAAGGGATGAACTTAGGCACAATATCTGCGTTATCTTATCGTCCAACGTATTACATATCGCATGGGAAGGCCCGTTGCCAAGGGCCATAATTAACCGATACCTTTGCTGAAAAGGTATAGTACACTCTCTCTCTCTCTCTCTCTCTCTCTCTCTCTCTCTCTCTCTCTCTGAGAGAGAGTGGTCACCCAGGTGAAGAGGTATAGAGAGAGAGGTCACCCAAAAGGAACCTTAATTTGGATAATTCAGTGAAAGGACTTTGTCTTCTCACTACTCTACAATATAGTCTGTAGTCGCTCAGGTCTCATTGTGACCCAGCGGCGATTGTATCCGACTCCTAAACTCTGATTGTCTAATGAAAAGTGAGAGAGAGAGAGAGAGAGAGAGATACGCGTACACACAAACGCACGCACACACTCACTAAACAACCAGCTTTCCTCTGACCTTGTAAAGAGAGACAGACAGACAGACAGACAGACGAGGAATGAAAGTTCATCCCGCCCATCCTTCGAAGGAAGGCGTCCTGGATGAATCACAGAGGTTCTCCTTCCTTCGCTCTCGCCCCCCCCCCCCCCCCCACCCCTAACCCCCAACCCCCAAGCCTCCCCCTTTTAATTTGCCTTATTGTTGACCTTTTCATTTGCCTTTTTATTTGGCCATTTTTTGCCATTTTACTTTTTATTGTGGGCGAATAAAATTCTTTAAGCCGATTTCTTTGGGGTTTTGTTTTTTTTTATTTGCCTCTTTTGCCTTTCTTTTTGTCTTTTTATTCGTCTTTTCATTTCCCTTTCTATTTGTCTTTTATTTACATTTTATTTTCATTTTTATTGACCTTTTTATTCGTCTTTTTATTTGGCATTTTATTTGCCTTTTTATTTGCTATTTAATTGTTTTTTTTATTTGCCTCTTTTGCCTTTCTTTTTGTCTTTATTCGTCTTTTCAATTGCCTTTTTATTTGTCTTCTATTTGCATTTTGTTTCGCCTTTTTATTTGTCTTTTTATTTGTTATTTTATTAGTTTTTTACTTGCCTTTTATCTTTTTATTTTATTCATCTTTTAATTTGCCTTTTTATTAGTTTTTTACTTTGCCTTTTGACTTGTCTTTTTAATTGCTTTTGCCTTTTTATTTACCTTTCTATTTGTTTTTTATTTGTCATGTTTTTACCTTTTTATTTTTCTTAATTGCCATTTCACTTACTTTTTATTTGCCTTTTTATTTCACTTGTATATTTAAGGCCTTGCGAAGCTAATGACGGCACTGTGTTGACTGAGCTATTAACAGATTCTCTCTCTCTCTCTCTCTCTCTCTCTCTCTCTCTCTCTCTTCTTCTTCTCTTCTTCTTCTTCTTCTTCTTCTTCTTCTTCTCCTTCTCTCTCTCTGTCTGTCTCTTTCTTCTTCTACTTCTCTCTCTCTCTCTCTCTCTCTCTCTCTCTCTCTCTTCTTATTCTTCTTCTTTTCTCCTCCTTCTCTTTCTCTGTCTCTTTCTTCTTCTACTTCTTCTTTCTCTTTCTCTCTTTCTCTTCCTCTTCTTTTTCTTTTTCTTCTTCTCTCTTCTTCTTCTGTTCTCTCTCTCTCTCTCTCTCTCTCTGTTTCTTCTTCTCTTTCTTCTCTCTTCTTCTTTTCTCTCTCTCTCTGCTTCTTCTTCTCTTTCTTCTCCTCCTCCTCCTCCTCCTCCTCCCAAGGTTTCGTACCGTCGTCCTCCTCCGGGGGGCTTCCCGCGATAATCCTCCCCACCCGTCCGGGTTAATCCCCGCGGAGTAACTTCTTAACTGCTGCAGGTGTGCGTCTCTAGATCGGCGATAAGGCGACTCGTATGACAGCGTCCGAATTGATGGTTCTTATGGTTCTTGAAATGCACATTCACCGCCGATTCATTGACTGACCCTCCCTCCCTCCCTCCCTCTCCTGCCCCGCTTGGGGATTGGAGGGGGAATCATCTTGCTAGAGGATTTGAGAGAGAGCTTCGGGAATCTCGCTGCTGGAGGCTTCGTTCTCAACAGAATGTTTGATGGAGAAGGAAGGTTCGAGGGGGAGCTTCGGGAATGGGGGCGTGGGGGAATCTTCTTGTTGGAGGATTTGAGGGAAAGCTTCGGGAATCCTATTGGTGGCTTTGTCCTCAAGAAAGATATGAGATGTAGCTTCGGGAATCTTGCTGTTGGAGGCTTCGTTCTTAAAGGATGGTATGAAAAAGAGCTTCGGGAATCTTGTCGGAGGCTTCTTTCTCAACGGAAGGTTTGAGAAAGAGCTTTGGGAATCTTGCTGCTGGAGGCTTCTTTGTTAAGGGAAGACTTGAGAAAGAACTTCGGGAATCTTGCTGGAGGCTACGTCCTCAAGGGAGGCTCCGAGGTGCAGCTCGATGGAGCTTGGGAATTTTTCCGGGGGCCTCATTCTCAACGGAAGGTTTCAGAAATAGCTTTGGGAATCCTATTCGAGCTTTGTCCTTAAGAAAGATATGAGATATAGCTTTGGGAATCCTGTTGGAGGCTTCGGTCTCAGTGGATGACACTAGGTGGAGCTGCGGAATTTTTGGTGGAGGATTTGTCCTCAACGAAGGATAAGAAGAGATGGAGCACTTGGAATTTCGCTGGAGCCTGCGTCCTCAATAAAGGACATAAGTTTGTTGGAGCTTCGGGAATCTTAATTAAGGAGTCGAGGACGCGGCGTTAAAAGTCACTCTTCTTGGAGGTGGACTTTTTGGACCAAAGGAGAGGAGATATCGGGTATTATATACGCTGGGATAGGGAGGTGGGAGATAAATGGGGCGGTGTCTGGAAGGATGATGGGTGGGCGGGTATATGTGTGTGTTTGTAGGAGGGTGGGGTTGGTGTGGGGTGGGGTGGGCTGGGGGGGGGGGGGGGAAGTGGAGGATTGAAGCCTGTTTCAAGGTGAGCTAGTCTCTCAGGGCCCCCCTCCAAACCTAAAGCTAATGAATGGGTGCACATCCAGAACCCATGCTCTTCCCCCTTTTTCCCCTTCCCCCTATCCCCTCCCCTGCCTTCCCCTTCCCCGGCCCCACTCCTCCACTTGCATCCACTCCTTTTCTCAATGAATCGATGGGCGTCTGCACACATTGATATCTAGCCAGTCGGAAAAGCGTCAAATTGCATATTTGTATCCGAGGAACCGAACCACCTGTTACCTCCTCGGGTCCTGATTGGATGCAAAAAGGGCACCTGCTGCTGAGTCTGATGCTTCAGCCTCCGTGGCTGTTCGAGCTCATTAAAAGCCTTACATAAAGAGGTAAGCCAAGACCTGCCTTCGGCCCTTGTTCCCTTCTGGGTACGCCCCCCTACCCACCCACTCCCTTCCGACCCCCCCTCCCGCCTCTCCCTCCCACCGCCTTGACAAAGAGGCCCTTTGGGTATGAAGATCGAAGATAAGACTCGCGAGCCAATCGCGGGAATGGTTCGGGGGCAAGGCGGGAGATTTTGAGAGAAAGAGAGAGAGAGAGAGAGATTTTCAAATGATCGTTTTTAAATTGATTTTTTTGTTTTTCTTTGTGGGAGTATTTCATAAAAGATGTCTTAGGTATTTTCGTTTGATTTTCATGGCCGGACACAAATAAGATTGACTGAAACGTGCCATTACATGACGGTATATATACGACAAAATGCGATTATGTTCCTTGCCTTCTACAAAGTATCTAAGATTCTAATGTCAGCATAGTTTTAAAACAATTTTTAAAAACTACTCTTATTTTATTTTGCAGGTAATTCAAACATTTTAATATCGATTGAGCAACCAAAAGTAATGCCACGTAGCTTTTCTCATTCCATGTTGTACTTGACAGCAATCTCTGCATTTTCTTAACTTTGAAATTAACAATGCAAATTACGATTCAAAAAATGCGTTTCCTCGTCATGTGAGATGTTTAGAGGCCATATATGAGTTGTGATTGATATACTTTAGTTACTATTATTATCATTCAGAAGATGAAGAACCCTAATCATAACTATGGAACAGGGCCACCACAGGGGACCATTGGCTTGAATTTCAAACTTCCGGAAGAGGAGACTTCACTCATTAAAAAGAAAATAAACATTATTAATAAACTCATAAATGGATAATGTACTAAAACACTAAGGAATAGCAGTAATGGACTTGGAGCCTACCGTTATGGTACAAAGTTGACATAAATCAGTTACGTTAAACAGTTTTGGATGCTTGGGCTAGTAACACAGTTTATCTATCTAAACCAAGTCTTAGGGAAGCAAAATCGAAAATCAGTTATGAACTATGGACTTTTTCCATTTTTTGTTTTGTTTTCAAGTGTTATCATTCGGGTATGTTACTCTTATCAAAATAATACTGACAATTCACAGAGCTTGTGTTGATGAAAAATATAAAAAAATATATTTAAAAAAAAGAAAGACAGAAACTTCTGCAATTATTTTAATTTTTCGTTCTTTCCTTGTTTGCGATTTTGAGACGCAGCGCTACGTGCAATAAGCAACAAGTGCGCTCTCTCTCTCTCTCTCTCTCTCTCTCTCTCTCTCTCTCTCTCTCTCTCTATATATATATATATATATATATATATATATATATATATATATATATATATTACATATATATATTGCGTGTGCTCGCGCGCATATGTGTGTAGTTAAATTTGTGTTTACATGTGTACACCTATACACTCATGCACAAAACTGGGCTTTACAATATGGGCCCGGCCCTCGTTGTCGTGTGGTGTGGGTGTGGTGCATGGGCGGTAACTTTACTGTTGTATACCCTCCTCCTCCTCCTCCTCCTCCTCCTCCCCCTCCTCCTCCTCCTCCTCCCTCCTCCTCCTCAAAATGTATTTGTAGACTTCAGTATCAGTGATACAGATTAAACTCACATAATTATATCATTAATAATAATAATATATGATCGAGAAAGTCTCCTTTCAGTCTATTTTTATTATTATTTTTATTATTATTATTATTATTATTATTATTATTATTATTATTATTATTATTATATTATTATATCCATATATATATATATATATATATATATATATATATATATATATATATATATATATATATACATATATAACATCTATATATACGTACATACATATCAGCATAAATATATATACATATATCTATATATATAGCATATATATATATATATATATATATTATTTATATATATATATTATATATATATATACAATATATATATATAATAATATATATATATTATAAATCATTTTATTTTCAGTTTATATTTCTCTCTCTCTCTCTCTCTCTCTCTCATCTCTCTCTCTCTCTCTGTCTCCTCTCTCTCGCTCTCTCTCTCTCTCTCTGAAAAAAATCTGACGGTTGAACAACACAAATATGCGGAAGTTTCTTCATTCCAATCAACCAATGATTTGATTCGGTGGTAATCCATCGGACGATCTTAATTTCGGGGAAAAGGAGATACGATCAATTTGAACGGCGCTTGCAGACTGCAGGCATGAAATAGATTATATAAGGTTCGCTTGAATCCTGTTTGCTATAGTGCTTGCTAGTCAGAGAGAATACCTTGTGGAACTCGCTGGAGCATTGACCGCTTGCTCTCCAAGCACAGTTCCTGTTCACGCAGACGTCTCGTGGAATTGATTTGCAGATAGTGAGGAGATTCTATTATTATTATTATTATTATTATTATTATTATTATTATTATTATTATTATTATTATTATTATTATTATTATTATTCCAATAGCTGTGCGACAGAGAGAAGCAGTATCGGTATAGCCATTATTATTGATTTTTTATCATTATTATTCCAAGCGTTGTGTGACCGAGAGAGGCAGGTATAACATATTATTATTATTATTATTATTATTATTATTATTATTATTATTATTATTATTATTATTATATTATTATTATTATTATAGTCCCAAGATTTATGTGAGAGAGACAAGCAGGTATAGCCTGTCATTATTATTATTATTATTATTATTATTATTATTAGTATTATTATTATTATTATTATTATTATTATTATTATTATTATTATTATTATTTTAATTCCAAGAGTTGTGTGAGAGACAAGCAGGTATAGCATATTCATTATTATTATTATTATTATTATTATTATTATTATTATTATTATTATTATTATTATTATTCTTATTATTATTATTATTATTAGTTCCAAGAGTTGTGTTACAGAGAGAAGCAGGTTTAGCATATTCATTATTATTATTATTATTATTATTATTATTATTATTATTATTATTATTATTATTATTATTATTACGAAGATGAAACCTGCTCACACGGAACGAGTCAACCACATTAGCCATTGACTTGAAATTCTTTCATCTTCCAAAGAATATGGTTTTTTTTTTTAAAGAAGTAAGAGGAGGTAAAGGAAAATACAGAAAGGAGAGATCACTTATTAAAAAAAGAAAAAAATAGATTAACAAATGAATAAATAAATAAGTAAATGAATAAAATGCAAGGACAATAGCATTATGGCATCTCTTGAACTTCTGACGGAGTTCCATTCGCCCGACATCCTCATGGAGACTGTTCCACAGTCCAGTGGTGTGAGGAGGAATAAAGGACCTCTGGAACCGAGACGTTCCGCAGCGAGGAACATTTATTACATGTTGCTTTTTCCAATGTGTTCCTCGAACGACGAGAAAATTAGAAAATTATTCATCATGCAAATCTCTCTGTGGATCAGCATAGTGAAATGTTATGCTGTCTGTCCGTAGACTTCATAAAATAATTTTTTTTCTTGTCTTTAAAATTACTTCATAACAGTGGTGACATTATTATTATTATTATTATTATTATTATTATTATTATTATTATTATTATTATTATTATTATTATTATTATTATTATTATGCAGATAGAACCCTGTCCATACGGAACAAGCCCACCACAGGGGCCACTGACTTGAAATTCAAGCTTCCAAAGAATACGGTGTTTGTTAGGAAGAAGTAAGAGAATGTAAAGGGAAATACTGAAAGAAGAGATCTCACTTAATATAAAAAAAAGGGGAAATACAGAAAAAAATAGATCTCTTATAACAAAAAGTAAAACAGATAAACTTCTATAACAATAAAAAAAAATCCATTAAAAAGTGTGAATATTTTGGGGCCTTACCTTTTTTTTTTTTTTGGCATTTTGAAAAAAAAAAACACTTATTTAAAATCTATCGTAAAATATGATTGAAATACCCATACGACCTTGAAGACTAATTTCATATGAGAAAAAATATTCCCATTTTTCCTTCGAGGACTATTGGAAGTGGCACATGTTGGATGATATTTTCTGACGACATGAATTAATCTAATTAGCTATCGTCTCGTATGACAATTGACTTCTTAAAATTAACTTACAAGTATCTAACGATTTTGTACTTAACACATTTCTGGATAACGAAACGGCTGTCGGGTCGACTCTTAACTTATGAGTAATCGACAGCGTCAATTCGACGTCGACGTCTCGTAAGGCTTAGAGCAACGAGTGCCAGGCACTTAAAGACGACATTAACAGAGAAGAAGCGATGCAGAAGGTAACTTTGTTTATATATATATATATATATATATATATATATATTATAATATATATATATAATATATATAATAAAAGGAGCCCATAAAAACGCCAAAAAATATAGAGAGAAAATACTATATTTCAGAGACTGCTGTCTCATACTCTCTCTCTCAGGTAGATCTACTTGAAGAGAGAGACAGCATCAGTCTCGGAATTATAGTATTTTCTCTCTCTATTTTTTGGCGTTTATATGGGCTCCTTTACTGGATGGAATTTTGTGTAAGCGGAACATTTTTACCAGTCATACATATATGTAATATATACATATATATATATATATATATATATATATATATATATATAATATAATATATATATATATATAATCATAATGTATGACACACCTTCCCTCTAGATAGATAGGTAGACTCCCCTTACCGCTCGCAAACTGTGTGTACTTGTTTGTGTTTGTTTGTGTTTTCCTCAGAGTCGACCTCCCGCGCTGTGTAACGCATGGAGAGCAAGTGATGAAGAGACTGCTGGCGCTGGAGCTGCCTGTGTTTGTGTGTGCGTGCGTGCGTGCAAAGCCCTTCCATAGTTGGGGGTGGAGGCGCACATGCGGTGTATACCTCCTCCACCTCTCTCTCTCTCTCTCCCTCCTCAGCCACCACCAGCGAAGCGGAGGAGGAGTGGATGGTGTAAACGAATGAGCGTGTGTGTGTGTGTGTGTGTATGAATGCGAGAGAGAGAGAGAGAGAGAGAAAAGAGAGAGAGAGAGAGAGAGATGAGCCAGCCAGCCAGCCAGGGAGCGAGCTAGCGAGCTAGCGGCCCGACCGACCAGCGACGAACGACGACTCCGTCAGTCAGACACTCAGTCAGGCCACAGAGCCCTTGGTGTTCGGAGTGCCGCCCCAGGACGGAACAGGTACGGAGGGACCCGCCACGCGCGTTGAAGCTCACCACCTCCTCTTACTGAGATACACCGCTTCCATTTCCCCACCGCCCCGTCCCTCCCCCAGCACCAGCAGGTGGAGGAGGAGAGAACGGGCTGTTTATACCTGTCTCTCTCTCTGTGTTTTTTTATTATTCCGCTTTTCCCACTTCGCGTCGTCCGTCCGTCGATAGATGCGGACGGATTCAGGAGGATGGAAAGAAAAGCTCACAGTGACGATGGTGAAGATGACTTGAGAGACAAACAGATGATAAGTTCGGGGGATTTTATTCGTTAATCGTCTCCTTGTAATCTCTCTACTACTACTAAACCCTTTTTCTACACATTCTCCTTCTCTGCCTTTCTTTCCTTCTCTCTCTCTCTCTCTCTCTTTCCAAGTGATGGCAATCCCATGTGACGTGATGTTGTGAAGTCTCCTTCAGGTGCTGTGTCTTTGTGTCTCACTCTGTCTGACGGACATTCATACACAGAGGTTTCCAACGAGACGCCCCGGTGGGGGTTGGGGGAATGACAGGAGTTCTGAGATGATGAGCTCTGTTACCTTGGAAAATATTACAAAAGGGGAATGTTTTGAACAGAAGTGAAGTTGACAAATTTTCTTTTCCTTTTTTTATAGTGAAAATCCTCTTGGTAATAGTTCCTAATGCGAGTTGTCATAGGGATCTATATATGGAATCAATTTTCTTTATTATAAGTTTTCTTGGGTTCATTCATAAGTATTTCGTGTGTATTCTTGGCTTCCCTGCGTTCAATCATAAGTATTTCGTGTGTACTGTGATTTTCCATGCGTGCATTCATAAGTATTTCGTGTGTACTCTTGATTTTCATAAGTATTTTGTGTGTACTCTTGACTTTCATAAGTATTTCGTGTGTACTCATGAGTTCATTCATAAAAATCCCATTTGTATGATCGCATTATATGAGTTCAGTGTATTATTGAATTTCGTAAGTTCGTTGATAAGTATTTCGTGCGTACTGTGTGATTCCCTCGCGTTCATTCATAAAAATTCCCATGTGTGCCATCGAATTTCACGCCTTCGTTCATAAACTTACAATATGTATTATAGATTTTCGTGAGTTCAGTCATTAGTATCCCATGTGTGGTACTATGGATTTCCACACATTCATTCATAAGTATTTCGTGTGTACTATGGATATCCTCGCGTCCATTCATAACCGTTTCGTGTGCACTCACAACATGGTTTAAAGATCTGCCAGAGTTTTTGGTTGTTTGTAGAAACGAGATGAGTTCGAAACGGCTTCGGTGGTGTTGTGAAGCGAAAACAAGAAGAAGAAGAAGTCGGAGAGAATGAATGAAATGATAATGTGTGTGCGCGCGCGTGTGTGTGTGTATATGCGTGTATCTTCCAGGTGTCAGCACCAACAAGAAAAACCCGATGACGAAATCATCAGGATGTTATGAGGACTGGGTGACAGGTGATTGAAAAAAAAGGGATGATAATAATGATATGTGATGCAGTTGTTAATTTGATCAGTAGTTTTTTTTATGCTGTTGGTATCTTTTTTATTAATGTTGCTGTTGTGTTGGTGTGGGATAGTGTGAAGTGATAATATCTGATATACATATGCATATATATACATACACACACATATTTATATATATATATATATATATCTATTATATATAATATATAATATCACCGTGATTCACATACCTGCATTAAGCTACAAAGTGTTCTTTTGAATAACCTTCGGTTAACGTATATGAAAATATATTTAATTCCCGCGGTCCAGAGGCTAATTGGATTTTAAGGACATTTGTGCTTAATGCACACACACACACCACACACACCACACACACACACAAACACATTAATATATATCTATATATATATATATACTATCTAATATATCTATATAGATATATATTATTGTAGAATGCTTACGCTTCCATAATATTTTGATGTAGTTTGTTGTCATCCAATTTCTCTTTTAATTCTCCTTCAAGTATAAGCTTATCATTCCAATCCAAGCTACTGAGAACCAGACTTACCAGACTTAAAAAGTCAAGTAGGTGACTTGATTTCAGCGTTGCCCAAACTCCATAAATGTCGAAATCAAAATACGAAAAATCAAGATGAAATATTCTTTGATGAATACTGTTTTTTTCCACTTCCTCGGAAAAATGTGTTGATATTGTCGATTACCACTTTTTTTTCATGTTATTTCACCTATTTAGACTGTATATTGTGTTTTCATATTCCTTAGATGAAATAAAGGATATTATTATTATTATTATTATTATTATTATTATTATTATTATTATTATTATTATTGAGAAGATGAACCCAACATCCTTTGAAGGATTTAGTTAAAAACAAAAAAATTATTATCACTTCGAACTCGACAGTAAAATCTACTGCAAGCATTATTGTTTATTATCATTATTATTATTATTATTATTTATTATTATTATATTATTATTATTATTATTCAGAGGATGAACCTTACTCAAATGGAACAACCTCACAGGAGCCATTGACTTGAAAGTCAAGCTTCCAAAGAATATTATGGTGTTCATTTGACAGAAGTAACAGAAGGTAAAAGGAAATACAGACAGAAGAGATCAAATATCAGAAAAGGAAAAAATAATAAAAAAGTAATAAATAAATAGATAAGGGGAATTGTTTTAGGTTGCTTATAACATGCAAGGAACAACATACTGACTACAATTTATTGTGTGGTAACTCACGCTACATTGGATGCGGAAGTAGTGGTATTTATGAAGAGTGTAAGGGAAAAAAAGTGAGATAGCCATGCTAAATACTCTCTCTCTCTCTCTCTCTCTCTCTCTCTCTCTCTCTCTCTCTCTCTCTCTCTCTCTCATAGGCTTCATTGTCGACTGAAATGATTTGTGAAAAATGAACTTGGTAAATGTTGTCATTGGAATTGAAGGTATATTTTTCTAATTAATGTTTTTATGTCAAGGAAGAACACGAAGACAAGTGTAAGTCACTGCCTCATCAACTGCCATTTCTGATTGAGAGAGAGAGAGAGAGAGCTGTTTTGTCTCTTACCAGATCGTTCACGACTCTAAATAGGATTTATTTCAACAAAGATTTATTTTTATCTTCCGAATTATTTTATTGTATTGGATTCCTTCCATATTGTCAAGAAAAATGTGTTTTTGTTAGTCACAAAAAAATTAATGAAAAATCCATTTTTTAAATTATATGAAAAAAAACTCTTTAAGGCACGAAAAAAATTGCATTAAAAAATTCAATCATGAAAAAAAAACTTTCTTTAAATCAATTTTTTTTTTTATAAAAATTGTTAAAATCAAGAAAAAATGTTAAACCATGAAAGAAATATTTTTTAAACCATAATTTTTTAATGTAAAATATTATTGTTAAAGCAAGAAAAATATTTTAATGAAAAAAACATTTTTAAATCATAATTTTTTATTAAAGTTAAATTTAAATCATGGAAAAAAAATTTTAATCAGAAAAAAAATTTACTTGTAGACCAAAGACAGCAGCAATCATTATCTCTTGACATGAGCGCCTCAAGAGCAAGAGAATAACCCACCTGACCTTTTCTGTTGTGACGCAAAAGGATTCTAAGATTGAATAAGTTACAGCAGTCAACCTTGGACTTATGAAATACTACTTACTTCACTTCATTCTTTTGCAAAACCATCTGCTCTAAAAAAAAAAAAAAAAAAAAAAAAAGTCTTGTCGATTACATTATTTAGCTCTCGTTTTTAATTTTTAAGGATTTTTTTTCTGCCTCAGTTCTGTCATTTATTTTATTTTTTCTTACTGTTCTGTAATTCTAAAGTGTTTTCCCTTGACATTTGTAACCCTGGCTATTATGGATCCGTGTGTGTGTGTTTTTTTGACGTTCTATCCAAATGATAATGTAGTCTTGTACTGGCAATCAGTTGTTTTTTTCCAAGTCTAGATAATTATTTTGGAGTTCAATTTACATAGGTTGATGGTTATAGTACGTCCTGGTAATTTTGTACCATCTCTCTCTCTCTCTCTCTCTCTCTCTCTCTCTCTCTCAGGGACCTGGGGCAACCCGAACGACCTGTAAGGTCTCTCTCTCTCTCTCTCTCTCTCTCTCTCTCTCTCTCTCTCTACGAACGGTTATTTATTGATGAATGATGCTCACGAAACCGCTTATATACCGCATCCCTACCTTGCCTGCAGTGCGCCAAGGAGATCTCTTTTGGGTAACGTTGAAACACGATAATGATACCATGACAAAAATGTTGGATAAAGGGGAAAGTAAGGTTGATATTGACAGAGCCAATTGTACGAATTAATAGATAGGTAGATAGATAAATAAATAAATAAATATGTAAATATGGACAATGACAAGTAATGAGAGAGCACCCGACGTCGACTATGGCTGAAAAGGAAATACAGGTGACATGAATTGCAACTCGCTATAAATACCGTTTCAGTCGGGACGCCAGATGCACGAGAACGCTTCGAACGAGGAGTCTCACAAAAGAATTTCATTTATTTCCTTTTCGACTCTCGATCGATGATGGGAGGTTGTGGCAACCAGGGAACACGGAAGTAGGGAGGGAAGTCTAGAGCTTAGAAGCATTTTTTTTTTAGAGAGACGGTACCTCTTATCCTGACGGTAATATATATAAGTATTAGTAACTGCTGTTATCGATTTGTTTCCATATTTATTTTAAATCATAGTTGGAAAAAAATTGCTAGTGGTGTAGTACAGCTATTGTGTATTTTTTTTAATTATATATAAGCTGTTGTGTATTTGTATATATATATATATATTATATATATATATATATATATATATATATATATATATATATATATATATATATATATATATATTTCCAACCAAGACGTTTTAATTAAGTTGACGATGTGGGTAGACACGTTCCCTTCAGAGTCCGACACGGGCTGGTATGCAGTGCAGCTACCTATCGTGTATTCTTTACTTCGCATCTCCCCCCCCCCTTTTCTCCCCCCCCCCCTCCCCCCCCCCCAACTCCCCCCCTAACCCCCCCACTCCAAATCCTCCTCCTCCTGCTACTACTACAAACCCCCTACACCCTCATCTTCCTCCGCCTTCCTCCTCCTCCTCCTCCCCTCCCTCTCCCTCGGTCACATTCCATTCGTAATGCTTATATACCTGTATGACCTTACATTTATTTATATACCTCAGAAATGCCAACATGCGTAAGTATGCTTACGTTATACCGAGAGGGTCTTTAAAAGCGAGGTATAAACCCCGAGTGGGTATATGCCCTATTAATCCTGGGTATGTCTTCCTCAACAGGTGTCTCTCTTCTCGCGGGGCATATTGCAGGCCCTACGAGTCTTCTGTACTTCATTTCTTTTATGTTGAAAGATACTGCCTGGGGTTTCTCTCAGTCTCACCAGGTCCCTGCCAGTCTTAACTCAGTCTAGCAGTCAGTCTTCATTCAGTCTCTCGATCAGTCTTAACTCAGTCTATTGGTCAGTCTTACTCAGTCTATCAGTCAGTCTTAATTCAGTCTAATGGTCAGTCTTACTCAGTCTATCAGTCAGTCTTAATTCAGTCTAATGGTCAGTCTTACTCAGTCTATCAGTCAGTCTTAACTCAGTCTATTGGTCAGTCTTACTCAGTCTATCAGTCAGTCTTAATTCAGTCTATCAGTCAGTCTTATAAGGTCTCAATCAATTTTAACTCGGTCTCTGTCAGTCAGTCTAACTTAGTATTGCCATCAGTTTCATTCAGTCTCTCTCGTCAGTCTTGTCCAGGCTTACCAGGTGTCATTCAGTCTAACGCACTCTCTCTATCAATCTTACCAGGTCTCAGTGAATCTTACTCAGTCTCTCAGTCAGTCTTATTTGTTATCTCTTTCGGTTTTATTCAGTCTCTCTCATCAGTCTTACTCAGTCTCTCAGTCCTGCTCACCAGGTCTAGATCAGTCTTACAGTCTCTCAGCCAGTCTTGCTTTGTATCTCAGTTTTATTTAGTCCCTCATCAGTCTTACTCAACCTCTGTCAGACTTACTTTGTCTCTTTATCAGTCTTACTTAATCTGTCAGTCTTACTCAGTCTCTCTGTCTCACTCAGTCTCCCAGTCAGTCGCACTCATTCATTCCATCAGTCATACTCCGTCTTTTTCAGTCAGTCTTATTTACTCTCTTAATAGGTCTTGTCTCATCTGATTTTGTGAAATACTTTTTTGAGTGACTCATTCTCTCTCGTCTAGAATATTCACGACTCACGAGACTTTCCACTGACTCATTCATTCCTTCGAGAGGTCTTTCAGTAAGTCTTTCTCCGCGATTCATTCGTGAAGGTTGGAGGTTTTTAATCACTAGATTCATCAGTCTTCGAGAGGGTCTTAGCGATTAGTTTATCTCCTAGTCTGAACTGGTCTTCCGGATTCATTTCCTCGTCCTGGGCTTCATGGTGCATTTTTAACAATAATAATAATAATAATAATAATAATAATAATAATAATAATAATAATAATATAATAATAATAATAAACCAGTGGCATGCAGTTTCTGTATCGCTGAAAATGTCTGTGAAGAACTGTTAAAATCCCAGGAGTCTCAGATCTGAAATAATTTTTTTTTATCCATTTCGTAGTTTTTCATATCTTCTTAATCTTGATCAATGAAAACTTGATGATGTTTTGTAAATATCACCAAAGAAATATTGATTTAACTCTTCTTTATTTTAAATTCCTCTTTAAATTTTGGTCAATGAAAACTTAAAGTTTTTATATGAATGATATCTCGAAGGAAATTTTTATCTAACTTTTTTTAATTTGCGTCAATGAATATTTTAAAGGTTTTTATATATAAATATCCCCAAGCAAATATATCACCTTCAACGTGCGATATTTTCTTAAATTTGTTCGATGAAAACTTTTAAGATTTTATAATTATTCCCAAGGAAATATATCACCTTCAACGTACGATACTTTCTTAAATTTGTCCAGTAAAAATGATAAAATTTTTATAAATATTCCCAAGGAAGTATATCACCTTCAACGTGCGATATTTTCTTAAATTTGGCCAGTGAAACTATCAAAACTTTATGAATAATATCTAGGAAATATATCACCTTCAACTTCCGATATTTTCTTAGATTTGACCAGTGAAAATTATCAAAATTTTATGAATAATCCCAAGGAAATATATAACCTTCAACGTGCGATATTTTCTTAAATTTTGGCCAGTAACAACATTAAATAATTTATAAATATTCCCAAGGAAATATATCACCTTCAATGTACGATATGTTCTTAAATTTGAACAGTGAAAATGGTAAATTTTTTATAAATCTTCCCAAGGGAATATATCACCTTCAACTTACGATATTTTCTTAGATTTGACCAGTGAAAATGATAAAAATTTTATGAATAATCCCAAGGAAATATTTTGCCTTCAACGTACAATATTTTCTTGAATTTGTCCAGTGAAAACTTTTGAAAAATTATAAATAATATTAAGGAAATACATCACCTACAACGTGCGACATTTCTTTAAATTTGGCCAGTGAAAATGGTAACAATTTTACATAAATATCCCCACATCAATATTTATCCCAGTCACTCCCTGTTCCAAATACTTCACCCTCAAAAGTTATCGACGGAGACCAGAGTTGAAATGCAAAGCCAAGTGTGATTTGGAAAAAAAAAAAAATAAATCGATAACGTGGAATTGCATGAATTCCACCGATGGGTTTCCTGCCCGCTGATTGGCCAGGTGTTATCGCATGATAACGCTCTGTGCATGACTGTTGTTGCTGTGCTGTGATAACACTTCATGCGGTGGGGGGAGACTTGAGAGTGGCTGAGGCTTGGGCAGCGGGTGGAGTGAACTGTTAATAAAACAATGATGTTTAAAAAAGGTATCGTCGAATTTTCTCTCTTTTTTTTTTTAACGTCTGTGGAATCTTCCAATTTTCCATTTTATACGTTAGTGGAATCTTCGAGTTTTTCCCTTTTTAAATGTAAGTGGTATCTTCAAACTTTAAGTCTTTTTTTTTTTTTCGTTAGTGGAATTTTCCCATTTCCCTTTCTTAACAAGTCGTGGAATCATTCAATTTTCCCTATAGCCCACATTTGTGGAATCATCCAATTTTTCCTATTATTTTCTAGTAGAAGATACCGATCGTTCCAACATGTTATTATCACGGTAATTACGAGAAATATATTTTCATTATTATCTTTCCTTTTCATTTACAGTTCAGTTATTATCCTCGTTTCTAACTTCCCATCATCTTCATATCCTTCATCCTTATATCCTATATCCTTCTCATACGAGAATGCCGGGATCCTCAGCCGCTGGTAAATAACAGGTGTTCAGTAAATTACTGGTTGGTATCCTTCGTCATCGCCCACCTGTAGGTTCCGTTCGAGCCGCGTGACCTTGGGTTTCCTGGCTCTCTCTCTCTCTCTCTCTCTCTCTCTCTCTCTCTCTCTCAGCCGATTTTATGCAATGCTCTTTCTCTATTTGATCGTTTATTTCTCTCTATCAGACTTACATGTTGAACTCTCTCTCTCTCTCTCTCTCTCTCTCTCTCTCTCTCTCACATACAAGCTCAGACATAAACAAACAAGAACAATCTCTCTCTCTCTCTCTCTCCTCTCTCTCTCTCTCTCTCTCTCTCTCTCACACACACATACATACAAGTTTAGACATACACAAACAAGAACAATCTCTCTCTCTCTCTCTCTCACACACACACACACATACATACAAGTTTAGACATACACAAACAAGAACAATCTCTCTCTCTCTCTCTCTCTCTCTCTCTCCTCTCTCTCTCTCATCTCTCTCTCTCTCTCACACACACATACATACAAGTTTAGTCATACACAAACAAGAACAATCTCTCTCTCTCTCTCTCTCTCTCTCTCTCTCTCTCTCTCACACACACATACATGCCAAGTTTTTAGACATACACAACAAGAACAATCTCTCTCTCTTCTCTCTCTCTCTCTCTCTCTCTCTCAGTAGGAACGATTTTATCGCCGTTGTGACTCATGTGAGCCTAAAAGTCGACCTTCACCTCCCCCTCCCTCGCCGGTCCCCCTGCCCGGGCCCCCGGGTCCTCCCGCCCCCGCGGGCTAATCTAATCGGGCTTAGCTTATTTCTGGGCTTTTCCTGTGAGCAACGGTATGCTTTGAACACGAGGAATGGCGTCTTGTTATAACTGATATTATATTCAGTGCATTCCGATACTCGCTGATCGGCGATAGTAGATTGAGCCAGTAATTGCTGCTTGTGTTGTTTTGTAATGACGGTGGTGGTGCTTGTGTGTGTGTGTGTGTTTGCGTGTATATGTATGTGTATGTATATATATATATATATCATATATATATATATATATATATATATAATATATATATATATACTATATATATATTTATATGTATTTACATTATATTATATATACTATATATATATATGTATATAAATTATATATATATATATATATATATATAGTTATATATATATATATATATATATATACTATATATTTTATATAAATACATATAGTAGATACATATATATGAATATATATATATGTAATATGTGCATATATATGCTAACTCTGAAATGGAATTGAGATGTCGTTTATGGTCAGCTGTTTTTTTACCTGTCCTAGGTCCCGTAAGAGCTACGCCAGAAGTAACTTTCCTTACGAAAACGCAAGAACTTGTAAATCACACTGCGATATATCGCCAGTTGTGTCCGCTTAGAACCAGAACAGGTATCGGTCCTGTATGTGACGGAGATAAGGAATGATTTGGTCAAGGTCCTTGGATCATTAGGTGAAGGCGCCTTCATACTCTGCCCCATACGAATTTTATACCCGTTTCGTTCAGTTCAGTTTGGTCCCAGCGACAATTCATGAAGCCTTTGCAACGGCCCCTCATTTTTTTTTTTTAGTTGCAGTTCTGCTTAGGAAGGAGGAGTATTTAATGCCAATCCTTGCCACCCTATGCATTAACATTTCTGATTTAGTGGCAATTCAAAAAAAAACGCGTCACAACTATCAGGTTTATTGGAATGCCAGAAAAATCTGTTAACAGAAAATCACTTTGAGTCCTGCCTATACCAACAAGTAAAAAAACTTCGGCGCAGTCGAGTTTTCTGTATAATATATAATGCTGTATGAGCCTGGCCCGTGGAGCTTTCATCCACGGCCCGGTGGTGGCCTGTCCTATAGCGTTACCAGACGCTCGATTATGGTTAAATTTAACCTTAAATAAAATAAAAACTAATAAAGCTAGAGAGTTGCAATTAGGTATGTTCGTTGATCGGAGGGTGGATGATCAACATACCAATTTGAAGCCCTCTAGCCTCGGTAGTTTTTAAGATCTGAGGTCGGTCGAAAAAAGTGCTGACGGACAATAAATTTCCTTTTACAGAAAACTAAAAAAGGCAGATATTTCCCGATTTACTGAGGATACGAAATGTCCTTTTTCTTCTGATTAAAGTTGCCGAATTTCAAATTTTGTTGATGTTTCTTGATGGTTTTGAATCCATCGAAACTAAAACTAAACTTAAGGGGAAACAGGTCATGTTATTCATGAAGGCTAAGGATGCTTTTATTTTATACCTTTATCTAGAATATTTCTCTTTGTTCAACTCTTACTTCCTAATGAGCGCCATAATATTCTTTGGAAGCTTGAATTTAGAGTCCGCGGCCTCTTTGGTGGGCTTGTTCATATGAACAGGGTTTTTTTTTTCTGAATAATAATAATAATAGTAATACTAACTGCATTCCTTGGTATTTGATGATAATGATAGCTATTGCGGATAAGAAGTCAATTCGAGATGACCAGCTTGAGTTTGAAAGAAAGAGACCTCTCTCTCTCTCTCTCTCTCTCTCTCTCTCTCTCTCTCTCTCTCTCTCTCTCTCTCTCTCTCTCTGATATTTGATATTTTCTACATCATTCTAAATGATCGTCTTAAATGAAAATGGAGCTCTCTCTCTCTCTCTCTCTCTCTCTCTCTCTCTCTCTCTCTCTTCTTCTTTCTCCTTCTCCTCTCTCTCTCTCTCTCTCTGTACATCATTGACAGCAGTTGTTGGCTAGAAGGCAAACTGTGTGCATACATGAGAATGGAAGTTCTGATGTCGCGTATATGTACTCTGTTCGCCGCGTTGAATCTGGAAGTAACGTTGCGTAATATTTTGCGTAATGTTACGAGTATACGCTCTCCGTTGTGTCAAATTCCGTAGCGCACTTCTGTGTATATATACGCCGCCGTTCAGGCGAGCCGGAGGAACGCGTAGCTGTACGCCCAGAGTTTAAAAAGCAAACGCAAGGATTAGTATAGAGTGCTTGCTCGAAAGCACTCGATCTGCTATAGAAAAAAGAAGCGGCCTTAAAATTACGCGCCTTACTTGAGAAGTCCGCAGCTTAGGCGAACGAAAGTAAGAAAGTGATAAAAGCAGAACTAAGAAGCATTCTTGAAGGTGTGTGTATGTGTGTGTGTGCAGCGTCCTCACAACATGCGATAATGACTCAGCCGTCAAAGGTGACATTTCGTTGAGAAAGAGGCGGGACCGTAGGGAGTGTGCGAGATTTGGCCGCCCCCCTCCCTACTCCCCCATCGCTTCTCCTCCTCTCCCCTCCTCCCTTCTGAGGGACGGAGGGAGGGGGGGAAAGGGCTGAGACGATACAGAGGTGACCCCCAGGCGCCTACAGCCAGGTATACGAACCTGACAAATCCGAGAGCCATGGGAGACGATCTGGAGACTTTGGACTTTGCGCTGAACAGCGCCCAGTAGCAGCGGTAACCCCAACCCCTCCCGTGAGATATAAATAATCATATAAATAAAATAGTATATATATTAATTAATAATATATAATATAAATAATATAATCCCTATATATATATATATATATATATATATATATATATATATATATATATATATATATATATATCTATATATATAATATATATATATATATGGCTTCCAATGAGTAGCATCACTAAAACTGATCAATGATTATGTTGTCATGAAACTACGAGAACCTGGTTCAATTTTTTCCATTTTTTATTTGTATATTTTTTTCAGCCTTTTTTAAGTTTCTCCCGCTAACTCTAACGAAGATTGATAAATTGATAGAGTTACAAGGATTAGGATATCTCAAAGACTTGTTAGTCCATCCTAAGAGGAGACATCGTGTGCTCACTTATCTGTAGGAGCAGGTTTTACTGTGCATTCAGTGTCCTTCTAATGATTTTGTCTAGCTTTCTTTTAAACTCTTCCACACTGCTGCTGTTTACAACTTCTTTCTGGTAGCAGTTTATTCCACGTGTCACATATCTTGTATGTAAAGAAGTTCCCACAGTGGGGTGTGTTTATGTCTTCAGTTCTAGTTTCCATCCATTATTACTTGTCTGGTTTTCGTTTAATGTAAATAGGTTACTGTCTACTTTCGTTATGCCTTTCATGATTTTAAATGAGAGAGAGAGAGAGAGAGAGAGAGAGCAGCCTTTAGAGTCTCCTCAATTGCAATGCAGTCAAGGAGCTGTTGGTCAATCACAGGTGACTCTGAGGATTTGCATTCCTAAAATAAGCTTTTTTTTTTTTAACCATGATCAATTCGCCGGAGCGTTAATCGCTTTAAAATAGATTGTAGCGTCACTCTTCAAGTGTAATCATAGATCTCTCTCTCTCTCTCTCTCTCTCTCTCTCTCTCTCTCTCTCTCTCTCTCTCTCTCTCTCTGTAGATTGGAGAGAATTTCTCTGTAGATTGCAGACTTTTCTCTGTTGATTGCAGAGATTTTTTCTGTATATTTCAGGGAATTTTCTCTGTAGATTGCAGAGACTTTCCTCTGCAGATTGGAGAGACTCTTCTCTGTACATTTCGGAGACTTTTCTCTATAATTGCAAACTGATTTTCTGTAAATTTCAGAGATTTGTTCTCTATAGATTACAGACTTATTGTCTGTAAATTTCAGAGAGTTTTCTCTGTAGATTCATGGACTTTTATCTCTGTAGATCAGAGTCGTCTTTGATGCACCTGCATTACGCCCTTGGCAAAACTACTAGTCCAAATAATTCTTATTTTTATTTCTGTATCTACACAAAAAAATTTTGAATTCTTCCAGTCAAACTGTCCATTGCCAAGATCATGCCAAGGAGTAATAACAAAAAAATTTTTAATCTCCTCTACTGGTGAGTTAATAACCCTTAATGGTGTGACGCCGTTCAGGTTTAAATCACACATACGGAGACGTGACAAAATATGTCCTTATTTTTCCTTTCCAAGTCTTTTGATTATTATTTTATTATTATTATTTTTTTTCGGTCGATGACAGTCCTCCAATTCGACCGGGTGGTATTCATAGTTTGGGGGGGTTCCGGGTTGTATCCTGCCTCCTTAGGAGTCCATCACTTTTCTTACTTTGTGCGCTGTTTCTAGGAGCACACTCTTCTGCATGAGTCCTGGAGCTACTTCAGCCTCTAGTTTTTCTAGATTCCTTTTCAGGGATCTTGGGTTCCTGCCTCTTAGTGTTTCTATGATTACTGGTACAATTTACACTGGCATATTATTATTATTATTATTATTATTATTATTATTATTATTATTATTATTATTATTAAAAGTACTCATAGTAGCATAAGTCTTGAAATGGAGAAATGAATCCACATTTGACTGACAAGCGGAATCGAACAGTGTGTGTCCAAAAAGCTCTCTGTACAGATTTATCTGTAAATGTATGTGTACATATACATAACTGTGGGTTTGTTTCTCTATGATGATGATGATGATGATGATTATTATTATTATTATTGCGGACACATTAAATACTTCAAGAACTCTGTGGAGAATAAAATAACCAAGAGTGACTTGAGATCTAGAATACAAGCAAGTGGGTTTTTAATTTTTTTCAACGTTTTTAGAATAATCATGCAACTTTTTTTTTTAGTTTATTAATTAAAACAATCTCAACCCGAACTGGAATCGGAAATAAGTCGCGTCTCTGTGAAGGCGTTCGTCCGTCGAAGTGATCTCCTCAAGTGGTATCCGATTTCCCTCACTGAGAAGGTGGCTTGCTCTATGAGCAAGAGCCCGTGCTGGCATAAGGCCAGCTCAATCAAAAACAACGAGAAGGGTCTCTACACTTACGTCTAACATTGTTCGCATTTTTAAAGCTATTTTAGCGTATTTGATTCATCATTCTCCACCTCTCTCTCTCTCTCTCTCTCTCTCTCTCTCTCTCTCTCTCTCTCTCTCTCTGAATCCCAGGTTGAAGTCAGTGGCTCCGCGCGATCTCTGAACTTCGCTGGAATCTTGACCTTTAAGGGCCCGTACAGGTCACCAGGTCAGACTAGCCTGACACCTGCTGACTCCTTGCAAATACTCTAGTGCCTGTGTGTGTGTGTGTGTAAGTGTGTTTGTGTGCACCTGCCCGGCCATTGGCTGGGCAGGACGTTGGAACCAATGGGGAGAACGGGCGACTTCGAAGCTCAGCAGGAGCAGCTGTGTGTGAGAGAGAGAGAGAGAGGGTATTATGGCGTGCACTGATGACCCGAGGGATGCAGCATACCAAGGTCTGCTATGCCCCAACCAGTCCACTCACTGCGGCCCGGTTTGCCCCGAGAGACTGCTAACTAACTAAACATATTCCCTCACCCCGCTGGAGGAGGAACGCAGGTTGGTGGAGAGGCGGCAGGTATGGAAGGAAGCGGGGAAGGGGGACGATGGAGGGGGAGGGTGTGCCCTGCTGGGATTTGCAAAATCTTCAAACCCCCCCCCCCCCCCCCCCCCCGCCTCCCCCACACCACCTTGTCAAGACGGTTGTGGTATGTTATGGGCATCATCGTCGGCGCTCGATATGCGCCCGTTGAGGTCGGTCATGTCATTGGCGGGTAGTTCTGTACTTTTGCCTTTATATTTTTTTCTTTACTGCTATGGAAGTATTATTATTATTATTATTATTATTATTATTATTATTATTATTATTATTCAGAAGGCGAAGAGCCCTTCCACATGGAACAAGCCCACCAAAGGTGCCATTGCCTTGAAATTCCTCGAGGTCCCAAATAATACGGAGGAATGACGTAAGGAAGAGTAAAGCGAAATATAGAAGTAAATAGATCTCGCTTATTAAAAAGAAAAAGATTAAATTGATAACTAGATAAAAAGGTATTAAAATGAATGGAGAAGCGTATTAGGTTAGTGAAGCTCACTTTGTTTATCGATTCGCTTTGTTTATTTCTTCGTTGCTTTTATTGAGGTTAGAATGATTGTGTTTTCCCGTCTTCTAGTTTTCCTTTTTTGTGCTTTCCCTTGTGTTCCACTGCTTGCGAAATCCGAAATCGAGTGCAGTAGCAATGGCGGAATTGGAGACAAATTCTGCGACCAATTTATCAAATTTTGCAAGGAATTTATCAAATTCTGCTGCGAATATATAACTCTACAGCGACTTATCATTCTCTAAGGAATTTATCAGATTCTGCAGTGAGTTTATCATTCTGCAGCAAATTTATCATTCTGTAAGGAATATACCAAATTCTGCAGCAAATTTATCAAATTCTGCAACGGCTTTATCAAATTCTGCAGCTAAATTTACAAATTCTTCAATTAATTTGTCAAATTCTTCAACGAATTTATCAAATTCTTCAACGAATTTATCAAATTCTGCTACGGATTTATCAAGTTCTGCAAGGAATTTATCAGATTCTGAAATGAATTTTCTAGATTATGCAACGAATTTATCAAATTCTGCAACTAAGTTTCTAAATTCTGCAAATCAATTTCCAAATCCTGCAATGAATCTATCAAATTCTGCAACGAATTTATCAAATTCTGCAACTATATTTCCAAATTCTGTAACGATTTTCCCAATTATGCAACGAATTTATGTAATTTTGCAACGAAATATCCAAATTTTGCAATGTATTTATCAAATTTTGTAGCGAAATTTTCAAGTCCTGCAACGAGTTGCAACGAATTGTCCAAATTCTTTATTGAATTTTTAAAATTCTTCTGTTAATTTTTTTAAATTCTGCAACGAAATGTCCAATTTATGCAACGAATGTTACAAATCCTTTAATAAATGTATCAAAATTTGCAACAATCTTATCACACCTTCGTTGCAAACAAACCAAAAAATCTACAGGAGACATAAATGCTCCTATTAGTGTTGTTGTTGTGATTGATGACGTCATCATGACGTCATCGTCGCCGCGCATGCGCTGTGGGAATTTGTTTTGTCTTTAATAAACGGACTTATTATTATGATTTACCTTATTGGCCCCTGTGACATAACAGGCTTCGTTCGAACTTCGACTCTGCTCTTCCAGAATAGCAGAGCGCAATGGGTGGTAAAGTGGGGTTGGTGTGGCGTGGTCTCCCTCTCCCATTCCTTCCCCCCCCCTTCTCTCTCTCTCTCTCTCCGGATGTGCCCCAAGGGTGTGGTGGCGTGTTGGGAGGGAGGTGGGTCCAGGGATTGAAAGATGTTTTTCGGCGGAGAGAGAGAGAGAGAGAGAGAGAGGGGGAGGACCCGGGTAGGCCGGGTACCAGGGACGAAGGAGGGATGGGGGAAGGGCGTGGTTTTAAGCTAGGGTTTAAGGTGGTTTGGGGGGGTTGGGCGGGGGGCGGGGGTGGGGAAGGGGAGGGAGGGTTTGCTCGCACCTGGCACCTGTTTGGGGCAAGCGAGAACGAGTGAGGAAGTTTTTAGTGTTGGTTTTTATGAGGAATCTTACGGTGATCTGTCTAGCTTCCTCGGACCATTGTTATATCCCCCCCACCCCTACCCCTCTCCCTAATTCCCCCCTCCCTCCTCCTCCACCACCTCCTCCACCCCTCCCTCCCCACCACTTCCCTCCTCCCAAACATATCTTCCATTCCACCAGCAATCCAAGTCTTGCATTCTGACAGGAGGAGGGAGGAGGGAGGAGGGGGAGGGGAGGGGGAGGAGGGGAATCCGTTTATTTTGTAACAATCGTTTCGTTGGTGCAATATAAAGGGATTGGGCACCGCCACCTGGTTGTGTGTTTCTGATGCTTGCTTGCAAGGGTTGTGCTTGTCTTATTATTATTATTATTATTATTATTATTATTATTATTATTATTATTATTATTATTATTATTATTATTATTATTATTATTATATAAAGTTATGAGTATATTTCGTTTGCTTGCAAGTGTTTTATATTATTATTATTATTATTATTATTATTATTATTATTATTATTATTATTATTATTATATTATTCTTATTATAAAGTTAGGAGTATATTTGATACTTGCAAGTGTATATTTTATTATTATTATTATTATTATTATTATTATTATTATTTTATTATATTATTATTATGATTATTAATTAAGGCGTATATTTCTGATAGTTTACATGTTTTTTGTTTCTCTATTATTATTACTAAAAGTATTATTTTTTTTTTTTTATTATTATTATTATTATTTATTATTATTATTATTATTATTAGTATTATTGTTTATAAGTTAGGCGTATATTTCTGAGTTTACATGTTTTTCTCTATTATTATTATTATATATTATTATTATTATTATTATTATTATTATTAAGTTAGGCGTATATTTCTGATAGTTTACATGTTGTTTCTCTATTATTATTATTATTATTATTATTATTATTATTTTATTATTATTATTAATTATTATTATTATTATTAGGCTAACAACCAACACTTAGGACTTTGTCTTTGTCTAGATGTGAAGAGATTTTATCAAAATTTCGTAGCTGGGAAAATATTTATAAAATTATTTTGAAATTGGGAAATGGATTTCTTAAAATTATTTTGTAACTGGGAAATGTATTTCTTACATTATTTTGTAACTGGGAAATATATTTCTAAAAAAAATTGTAAGTGGGAAATATATTTCTGAGGTTATTTCGTAGCTGAGAAAAGTATTTCTAAAATTATTTTGTTACTGGGAAATATTTCTATGAAATTATTCCAAAACTATAAAATATTTCGTAACGGGGAAATGAATAAATGAAATTATTTCATAGCAGGAAAATATATTTATAAAATATATTTATAAAATCATTTATAAAATATATTTATAAAATCATTAATAAAATATAGTTATAAAATCATTTATAAAATATATTTATAAAATAATTTATAAAATATAGTTATAAATTCATTTATAAAATATATTTATAAAATCACTTTCCTCATTACTGCGTAATGAGGAAATATGTGTAAAATTATTTTGTAACTTAATAATATATTCATAAGATTATTTTGTAACGAGAAAATATATTTAGAAAATTATCTTCTAACGGGAAAATATACCCATAGAATTATTTTCGAACGGGAAAATATATCCATAAAATCATTTTCGAACGGGAAAATATATCTCCAAAAATTACTTTATAATGGGAAAACATACCCATAAAATTATTTCTTGCGGGAAAATATATTATAAAATTATTTTCTGGCAGGAAAATATATCCATAAAATCATTATTCTGGTGGGAAAATATATCCATAAAATTATTCTCTGTTGGGGAAATATATCAATAAAATTATTTTCTGGTGGGAAAATATATCCATCAAATTATTTTCTGGTGAGAAAAATATATCCACAAAATTATTTTCTGGTGGGAAATTATATCCATAAAATTATTTCTGGTGGGAAAATATATCCATAAAATTATTTTCTGGTAAGGAAAATATAACCATAAAATTGTTCTCTGTTGGGAAATATATCCAAATTATTTTCTGATGGGAAAATATATCCATCAAATTATTTCTAAAGCCGGTGGAAAATATATCAATCAAATTATTTTCTGGTGGGGAAATAAATCCATAAAATTATTTTCTGGTGGGAAAATATATCCATAAAATTGTTTTCTGTTGGGAAATATATCCAAATTATTTTCTGGTGGGAAAATATATCCATCAAATTATTTCTGGTGGGAAAATATATCAATCAAATTATTTTCTGGTGGGGAAATAAACCCATAAAATTATTTTCTGGTGGGAAAATATATCCATAAAATATTTTCTGATTGGAAGATAAATTAACAAAATTATTTTCTGGTGAGGAAAATATACCCCAAAAAACTATTATCTGGTGAGGAAAATATATCCATAAATTATTTTCTGGTGGAAAAATATATCCATCAAATTATTTTGTCACGGGAAAAGACAATATCCAAAACACACGTCAGAGAAACTCCATCACCGTAACTTGGAATGTCTCTCTGTAATTGTTTGTGATTTATGAACTGCATAATCATTTTAATATACCTGGAAGGTGATTTCCGTATGATGTAATAGGTTCAAAAGTTACATCTATATCTCCGGCTGTTATACATCCATATCCGAAACCAGAATTGCATATTGTTTCTGTTTTGTTTTCTATTTACCTCAACGGATCAAGACTGAAACCAAAGATTGCCATGCTCATCTCTCTCTCCTATGAGTCTCCTAACCTCTCGTGTCTTTCAGATTATCGGCGCTATCTGTATTCCCGTCGGGAGATCCACGCTTGGAAATAAATCCGTATCTATAAAAAAGGCAAGGGGATGAGTTCTTCCTCCGAACAATGTCGATGCTTATAGAGAAAGCCCGACTCCGTCCGTTGGTACATCACGCACTACAGTGGTACCTGTCTTGTCGAAAAAGCACCACTTGTCATTTCGGACACCATCCTAGGGTGAGAGATTTGTCTGACAATACTGGATGTTTAGTTGAGATATTTGTCTGCCAATTTGGCTTCCAATTCATCACACTGAATGTTTAGTGAGATGTTTGGCTTCCAATTCATCTCACTCATGTTTAATTGAGATGTTGGCTGCCAATTTGGCTTCCAATTCATCACACTGAATGTTTAATGAGATGTTGGCTGCCAATTTGTCTTCCAATTCATCACACTGAATTGGTTTCTATCGGGTTGCCAATTCGCTTTCAGTTATACAGAGCGAAGCGATGCTCGATGTTTGAATTCACTTCTAGTCTTTTTTTTTTGTTCGAGAATCTTCAGTTAGAGCAGAGAGCGGAGGAACACGTAGTACTACTAGGCCTACTCCCCAGAATGGTAGGCCTATAGATGACGTGACAGCTATCTTGGAAGACCGTATTAAATGTCCATCGAATTTTTAAAAAAGTAGGAATTTCAGTTTGGTGTTATTTAAATGCCTTTTTATGGTTCCATTCGCTTTAGAGTTTATGAAACAAACGCAAACATATAGTACAAACACACGCAAGCAGTTGGTCGATACTACAGTGAAGAGGTTGAGCGGCTCCTCTGTCTTCACGAGGGACTTATAGACGTTCTTGGATTACCCTCCGTGCTTCCGTTTTCTCTACTTGTCACTACCTTTTTTCCTCCTTCGCCACTTCTCCCCCCCCCCCCCCCCCCGAGCCTCACCCCCCCCCCCCCTTCGGCGACAGGCTTTTAACGACGACAAGTACCGAATATAATAATAATAATAATAATAATAATAATAAGGAAAGTCCAGCTAACCTGACTGCCACATCTGCGAGTTAAACCAAAGAGCATCAGTGAATATCCTGCGCTGGGAGCCATCGAGATGTTTTAGATGAAGCTGGCCTCATGCTAGAACGGGCTCTTGCTCATAGAGGCAGCCCGTGGACCATCGAGATGGGCAAAATTGCTATGTTTTCGCTCTGTCACTTAAATGAAGAGGAAGTATGGGAATGAGCTCTTGCCACTCAAAATAATTCAGGATCATGCTAAAGAAGAGGGCAGGGGTTGCCCCCCCTGATAGCGTTAGGGTAATGAATTCAGGACTGGTTTACTCTCGAGTGTGCAACTCTCTCTCTCTCTCTCTCTCTCTCTCTCTCTCTCTCTCTCTCATCAAATTATCCGTCTATTCGACCGGCTTAGAATACATCTGTGGCATTATTGTCACGAGGAGAATAAAATACAACCTGTATTTCTCTAGAACAACTGGGCGGATGTTGACCAAAACAGAAAGCGTATTTTGGGAAACCTTCCTCCTTTTACAAAGCCAATTGCGGCTCGCTGGCGAATTTATCTTCAAAACCGCATTGCAACGAATACTTAAGCGCTTCGTTAAAGGTGAACTGTGAAACTTCACAGACGCGAAATGTGTTTTCGAATCCATCCATTATGCACAGTAGATAATTTTTTTTAAATCGTGGTTGTTTATTTATTTATTTATTTATTTATTAGCAGCAGAAAGAGTAACCATCGTGAATAAGTTAAGCGTGCTCGCAGATTTTTATGGATTTTTTATATATAGTTCAAGTGGAGTGATTAAGTCCTACTTAATTTTTTTTTTTTTTTTTTTTTTTTTTTTTTTTTTTTTTTTTTTTTTAGTTTTTTAACTGCTTAGAAATTCATGCTGATATCATTGACAGTAATTTGGGTATTTTAGGAGTGGGGGAGAATATAAGGTTTCTAAAAATAATGCAAATAAATTTTGTTTAATAAACAAAAGATAAATGAGAAATTAAACAAAAAAATAAAGGCCAACCTCTCATTGGTTGCGAATTAAATTTTGGAAGAGGGTGAAAATTTAAGACTTCTAAAAAAATTGCAAATAAAATGATTGATAAAAAAACAAAAAGCGATGAATAGGCGAGGAATTAAAAAAATAATAATAAAAAAAGACCAGCAGCCTCATTTGTTGCGAATTTAATTTTGAGACTGGGGGAGAATTGAAGACTACTAAAAAATGCAAATGAATGAATTAATAAAAAATAGAAATAAATGAGGAATAAAAAAACTGACCAGCCTCATTCATCACGAATTAATAACCCAGGTCCCTCGAATTGTCATTAAGACCCAATCGCTAGTATGAAGTGAACTCATTTCAGTCGTTTGAAGGTAAAAGGTAATTACGGGTAAAAATGAAGTTTTATAATGACTCCAAGATTCATCATCCTATCATCTTCATCATTAGTATCTGTATCGTTATCATCTTCATCATAATCATTGTATAAATAGCTCAGGATGCTCAATTTTAATCTTATCAATGAGGAAGGTTTTTATTTTTTTAAACCGCTCTTGTAGCCTGATTTAACGGCAGGTATTTTTGTTGATGAGAAAGCTCCTTTTTTCTTTTTTTTTTAGTTTCGCTAGTTACTGTTACTTCGGTGTTACTTTGAAGAAGAGGAAATTTGCGCACTGTTGATTCAGTGTTCCAGTTACTTCGATGAAGAAGAAAGTCGCAAAATCTGTAGGCCTATATATATGTCATTGTTCTTAGCTGCTTTGATGTATTTTCGATTTCTTTTTTTTTTTTTTTTTTTTTTTTTTTTTTTTCATTTTAAAAGACCCTTACTCTGTATTCGCGAATATTTTATTATATGTTTTTTGTATTTTAAATGGAATATCGGTACAATAATTATTACGATACCAATGCAATTGTTTAGTCACTTACCTAGTTGCTTTGATGTATTTGAGATTTTCTATATATTTTTTTTTTTCTTTTAAAAGAACTCTTCTGTATTTGCGAATTTTTTATTATATTTTTTTTTATCTTAAATGGAATATCGGTATAATAATCATTATGATGATAATGCAATTGTTTAGCCACTTACCGAAATACTAAGGCGCTCACTTAAAAACTTAAGTGGTTGTTTTATAACAGATTTAATAAGAGAAAGGTGTTGAAACAATTTTCGAAAAAAATAGATAAATAAATAAAAACAGAAAATATCATTCACAGTTCCTGAAGGCTTAGAAAAATGTAACATGCTATAAGTACCCACAGAGTGTAGAGGGTGTATGATACTTTAATAGTGACCTTAGCACACTTTTGACCTGCCACGAGGGACTGAAATCGTCAAGGGAACTTGACCAGAAAAGACAAAAATTAAGTGCTAATGTGAGTACAATGGTCATGTCAGTGAAACCCTTCGTGCCATTTGCTGGAAACTGGTTCTTAATCTTTCGTTTAAACTTGTGGATAAAGATCGAGTGTATATATATATATATATATATATATATATATATATATATATATAATATATATATATTTTATATATATATATGATTATATAAGCGAATACAACAGGAAAATGATAGGAGGGGAGTACCAAGTGCTTTCGCCTTCATGTAGGTATGCCTGAATAAAGGCGAAAGCGCTTGGTATCAACTTTTGCTACTCATCATTTTCCTTTGGTATTCGCTTATATAATGAAGTCGCCGCGTGCATCTGCTGTGATTTTTTTAAGTATCAGATTAGTGTGAGATATTGATGAAACCAGATGACTTGATGTGTTACGCGTGTTGTTTTTTTATAAAATCCAAGTGAGTATTTAAACATTCGTTTTAATATGATTATAACTGGGATTAAGAGAATTTAATTAGTCTTGAGTTAGATCCTGACATCAGATGACTTCAGATATTGTGTGTGTGTTTATTTTATTTTATTATTTTTTTTTTTAAATCAGTTTGTGTGTGTTTTGTGTTTTTTTCAAGTGATTATTGAATCTTTCACTTTGATATAACTGTGACTAGGATTATCCGTGATTATTTAATTATAGTCTTGAGCTACTGTGATTGAATGAGGGATTTCAGTTCATGGAATGAGAGCTTCAATGAATAGAACAAGAGACTTCAATTTATAGAATGAGAGACTGATTTTAGACACCAACTTATAAAATGAGACCTCAAATTATAAAATAAGAGACTTAAATTTATGAAGTGAGAGACTGTAATTTATAAAATAAGAGACTTCAAATGATAAAATAAGAGCCTTCAATCTATTGAATAAGAGACTTTATAGAATAAGAGACTTCAATATATATCTTGAGAGACTTCAATTTATAGAAAGAAACTACTACAATTTATAAAATGAGAGACTCCAATTTATAGAATGAGAGACGTCAATTTATAAAATGAGAGACGACTTCAATTTATAGAATGAGAGACTTGAATTTTTAGAGTGAGATACTTCATATGTCGCATGCGCTTTAATTTGAGAAAACCTTTAGCCACATTGCGAGAATCCTTGAAGTTGCTTTGTATTGCTTTGTATCTGATACTGAAATGGCAAGAATACCCTGCTGTTGGGTTTGTTGTTGGGGATGCAGTTATATTCACAACAATTGTTATATTTACAACAATACCGTTATGTCAAAGGAATATTTGAGCTGTGTGATATATTTTGCTGCTTGCCTATAATTGTTGTGGCAGGTTGAATTAGTTCACAGTGAATTGATACATACATATACATATATATATATATATATATATATATATATATATATATATATATATATATATATATATATATATATATATATAATGAGAATTATTCTCCTTGTAAATATTGATAATTCTGTTTGACTGAAGGACATGTCTGTATGAATTGTATGTTGTTATTTTAATCAGTTTGTTAACAATGAGCATAATATGCCACATCTCTTCTCTTGGGAGATCCTTGCTTCTTCCTAGATTCCAGTGTCAAATATTTACTGAGGTCGTGTATTTCAGTGTCAAATATTTATTCTAAGGCTGATATCTCAGAGGGACACCCTCGGGTCTTGTCTTTCAGTGTCAAATGTTTGTCTAAATGCTGACACCTCTTAGAAACATCCTCGGGTCTCGTCTTTCAGAGTCAAATGTTTATTTATAGGTTGACATTGCTTAGAGACATCTTCATGTCAAATATTTATTTATAGGTTGACATCTCATAGGGACATCCTCAGGTCATGTATTCCAGTGTCAAATATTTATTTATAGGTTGACATCTCATAGGGACATCCTCAGGTCATGTATTCCAGTGTCAAATATTTATTTATAGGTTGACATCTCATAGGAACATCCTCAGGTCATGTTTTCCAGTGTCAAATATTTATTTATAGGTTGACATCTCATAGGAACATCCTAGGTCATGTTTTCCAGTGTCAAATATTTATTTATAGGTTGACATCTCATAGGGACATCCTCAGGTCATGTATTCCAGTGTCAAATATTTATTTATAGGTTGACATCTCATAGGGACATCCTTAGGTCATGTATTCCAGTGTCAAATATTTATTTATAGGTTGACATCTCATAGGAACATCCTCAGGTCATGTTTTCCAGTGTCAAATATTTATTTATAGGTTGACATCTCATAGGAACATCCTCAGGTCATGTATTCCAGTGTCAAGTATTTATTTATAGGTTGGAAGATCATAGGGACATCCAGATGCATTGCCCTCCATTTTTAAATGTTTATTTAAAGGATGGTATTTCATTGGGGCATCCTCAGGTCTTGTCTTTTAGATCCAAACATTTATCTGAAATTGGACACCTCAGAGAAACATCATTTGATTATGTAACCTCAAATGTTCATTTGAATTTTGACATTTCAAGGGTGTCTTTTTTAGAGGATGGCATCATGTTGTTCTCTCTGAACCTTGCAACATTTTTAACATTTCTTTCCGTTTACTGTGCAGTGTTAGATTGACCAAAGCAGGAGGTACTATTCAGTGAATGCATCTTCGATTGATTGCCTACACTTAGAGAACTTTTGCAGCTCTGTGCAAATGTCCCTCTCACCTTATGCACTTCCTATATATCTATACTCTGAAGACTTTCTCTGTGACCCTGTGCTATCTTATGTGGTTAGTGTTCCTGTCCTCCACACTTCAAAGGTTTATAAGAGTATGACAACGTTGATCCTTAAGTTTCATTGTGACAGACAGCCATTTCTCTTTTGTTTTCGTTCTGCATTTTTTGTTTCCGAGACGAAAAAGCTGTTCACTTTATCGATCGTTATCCTGCATCGGGTTGTTGAAACATCTCCCACAGACGTTTCCCAAGAAGTTAGATTTTTCTGCTGATGTAGCCCTCATCTTCGTTCATCTGCACGTCCTTTGTTCTCGTAGTTTGGAGGTATTTTTGATGGAGAACTGTGTTCTAGCATGGCTGCTTCATTTTGTATCCGAAATCGCAGCTGTTTTTCGTTGTTCCGAGTGGACCTGTTTTTTGCAAATTTCGCCGTTTCCGTCTGGTCCTGACTCATTCGTTGCTTCGTTGCTTCTTGCTGGTGGCTTCCGTGTTCTGTTATTTCTTCGCAGTGTCATTGCCTTTACTTACGCTTTAGTGGTGAGCAAATATGATTCCTCGTGAGCGTTTTGCCAAACGTTTTGAATACGCTTTCCCGAAATTTGTGTGACGTTACTTACGTACGGAGGTCCGAATTTGATCGAAAGCGAATCCTCCCTTTCCGAATCGTGCTAAAACGTCTGACTTGCACTCAACGTATCCCAAGGCACAGACGCCGCTGCTGCTTTTGTGGTATCGCCGAAAAGGTAATTTTTTTTTTTTTCATATCTTCGGCCATTCGACGTCAAACGCCGACTCGTCAGGCGCATGCGCCAAAGGACTCGCTCACGTTGCGTATCGCGACGGGTAAGACTGACTGAAGGAACCTTTGGGATCAGCCACGCTTGAGACCAACCAGCCACCTCGCCTCCTACGTAAAGAAAAAAACGAAGGGACACCCCGGGAGGAGGAGATTCGACTCGAAATTGACCCGAGGGTGATCTTGTCCGACCTGAGGCTGCGTGCGGGCGATCGGCCCGACCGGGAGCGCGCGTGCTGGGATATTTGCCTCGGAGTCGGGAAATGGCGGTGTGTGCTAGATGTAAACAAATAGCGGAGGAGGACGGAACGAAGGTTCGCGCTGCTGTCGGAGGAGTAGGAGGAGGTAGGGAGGGACGGAGGAGGCCATGTTGTCGTTGTCGTCCTCTCGCTCTCATTTTCGTGGTCTGCTGTTTGCTGCCTTCGTAGCCGTGTGGTACTATAGAGGTCGTTGCCGTATAGGTCGCGAGTGGTCACTGTTAGCGACGGGGGGTGGTGGGTGGCCCACCTCTGACCCCTCCGAATCGAGATGAAGCGGAACTAGCTGCTTTTATGTTTCATGAGCGTGTGGAGTGGATTGTTCAGGAAGCTGTTCGTGTGATATGACGCATAGTACGCGCGTATTGTATGTCTATTTCTTTTAACTCCGCGAAGGTGTTGTTGAAAAGAAGTGCGTTTAGCGTCGTCGAAATGTGATGAGTGATTTCTTGGATTATCCAGGTCGCGTTTCCATAATCCTGGAAAAGAGGGCCACTTCGTCACTGATCAGCAGCGTCCTTGGTGAACATCTTTGATCCCCGTGGAAGCCATACTCTCGACAGGCAACGCCTGCGCTGGAAAAAGGACGTAGTACTACTCCTCCAGGGTTCAGAATCTGTCGCATACCCGGAAGTCGTATGAAATGGCGTCCATTTTCTCAGAAGATCTTCGACATTTTTTTCGGAATTCGTTTTGAAATGGACCAAAAATACCCAGTGGGTATCTTCTGAGAAAGGGCTAAGGACCTCGTGAATATTCTGTGGATGCTGCTGCTGCTGTTTAAGCATCCAGCATCCAGCATCCATATGCTAAGATATCTACTCAGTTCAAGTGACAAATGAGCTGGCTCGCCTCTCATTAATATCATATTGTACCAAGTTCTGAACATATTCTAAACACTTAAACAGCTATTCAAGACCAATAGATAGATCGCACTAGACACTCACCTTCTCTGTAACTGTTTTTTTTTTTTTTTTTTTTTTTTTTTCAGAACTCCAACCATTCTTGATCCAGAATAGGGAAAGAATTGAAATTTAAGATTATCAGTGCATTGTTACCCCATACCACTTACTAGGTGTCTCTGTGGTCCATCAGGCTTTTAAAAATGCTGGTAGACCAGTACAGTGTCACTGACTTCGTCTTGTGTTTTATACACCTGTGGATTCTGCTTTGTGATACTTTCAAC
>NC_087205.1:92722970-92730470 GCF_015104395.2 Macrobrachium nipponense | reverse complement strand
ATATATCTCAAGAATAAAAGGGCCATTAAAACACTGGTTTAATACTACGGACCATATTCGATAAATGTGGAAGTTAGTCCACCGAAATGTATAGTCATTGGCTTTAAACCAGATTGTTTTAATGGGCCTTTTATACTTGAGACGTATCCTGTTTTAACAGAAGAATTTATTTACACACACACACACACACACACACACACCACACACACACCCCACACACACTCACATATATATATATATATATATATATATATATATATATATATAGCACTATGTTTTTATTATTTGACTTTTGTAAACAATCAGGAACCAACCTGTGTTCACTCTGAACAATTTGAAGTCTATTTCTTGAATACTGAAAGAGTTCTTAAAACAAAAATCCAAGTGCATGACTAATTGACACACCGTTTACTAACCACGAGAATTACTCTTTTATTTTCTATTCTACCCCACCGTGACGAACAAACAGAAGCTAAGAGTGATGTGAAAAATTAAAAGACAGTTAGTTAGAAAAAAATAAGTCGGATCTATTATCCCAGTCGTCTAGATGCCCTTTGAAGAGCATGACCTCCGCAATTCTGGCCATCGATAGATGACGCGCCCACACAGGTTCCCCGAAAATAAAAAAGAAAGTCGTGGTGATGATGATCGTCTGCTACAGGAACGTCTTGTCGTAGAGGAACTGAAGAAGACGGTAACAGAAAAGAAGGATAAAAAACGTCCAATCTTAGTAGCTGATTTCTTACATTAAGTAGGTTTACGATCTCCCGTTAGATATTATTATGTAGTTTCGTGTGACAATTTTTTTATATATATATATAAAACAAAAAGAGTTGAGAAGGACCAAAAGAAAGTTCGTAGGACCAATTTACAAATCTACAAATTATATATAAATATATATATTAGTTATACTTACATATATGTTTAATGAACTCTGTGATGCCAACTGTGATAACGTGGAGAGTTAACCAACCAAGAGCTTTGTTATGCGCTCACGCCAGGAGTTATGGAAAGTGCCTTTCGACGTAGTGACAGCAAAGTTATTTTGTTAAAAGAGGAAATTTAAAGATAATTAACAAATAGATCACTTGATACGCGTAGATAGAAACAAAACAAAAATCAAGTTCATAACATAAATAAATAGTGGCGTAGTGACATTCTCTACAAGGAGATTGAATATATTTCTTCCAAAGTCTCGAGAGAAATTCACAGATAGAAAGAGAGAGTTGGAAATACTCTTGTGTCGAAACCTCGAGAGAGAGATAATTTGTATGTGGAGACCCCCCCCAGGCACCGGAGGGAAGAAGCCTGACCTTATGTGTGACATCATGCTGGCCAGGGGCCACGAAGGGCAAGGCAGGTTCGTCCTGCAGAACCTCATCCTGGGCCAACAATTCACCTCCAAATTGGTGAGTGTGTGCTCTCTCTCTCTCTCTCTCTTTTTTTTAAAATTTTTTTTATGATATATTGTTTTGTTAAGCGGTCTACAGGTAAGGTTTTTTCACTCTCTCTCTCTCTCTCTCTCTCTCTCTCTCTCTCTTTAAATTTTTTTATATGATAGTATTGTTTGTTAAGCGTTCTACAGGTAAGGTTTTCTCTCTCTCTCTCTCTCTCTCTCTCTCTCTCTCTCTCTCTCTCTCTTTTTTTTATCATGATTTCGTACTTGTTTAAGTTTCTCTCTCTCTCTGGTCCGGTTTTCTCTCTCTCTCTCTCTCTCTCTCTCTCTCTCTCTTTATTTTTTTTTTTATGATAGTATTGTTAAGCGGTCCAAAATTTTTACAGGTAGGTTTTTTTTCTCTCTCTCTCTTCTCTCTCTCTCTCCTTATTGTTTATTTGTGAGGAACAATTTCTTCTCAAAATTTTTTTGTATTCTCTCTCTCTCTCTTCGAACATGATTTCTACAGGTCCGTCTCTCTCTCATCTCAATCTCCTCTCTCTCTCTCTCTCTACATTTTTTCATGTGATAGTATTGTGTGTTAAGCGTTATACAGGTAAGTTCTCTCTCTCTCTCTCTCTCTCTCTCTCTCTCTCTCTCTCTCTCTCTCTCTCTCGTTAAGCTGTTTGTATAAGATAAGTACCATTTGTACCATGCACGACATAGGCTGGTAAGTACAATTTCAGTTTTGTTTGGTATTATAATTCATCAAAAATTTATATATCATGAAACATGTGTAAACATATCTTCAGATTTTATTTATTTCTCCTTAATAATTTCCTTGAATGATGAAAGAATAACATTTATTTTCAAATAATATTCCTGTACGAAATGTCATATGTTCTCATAACTCTAAATTCTTCACGTTCGCGTGAGTTTTTTTTTATGTAGAGAAAATATAATTCATATTTTTATAAATATAACGAATCCTGGTTGCAGCTACACTTGATACCAACATTTTAGTCGTGAGTCAGTGTCCACGCCAATCAGAGTGCCTTTGGTCCAAGTTTTGTCTCGGCCCAAAAAATAAATAAATAATAATATCTGTCATATTCTGATTTAGTTTAATTACATGGAAACAATTTTGCAGTAATTCCGTGACCCTGCTTTGCATTACCAAGTTACGTCTGTAAGAATTTATTTTCATTACCAAGTTACGTCTGTAAGAATTGTTTTGCATTACCAAGTTGTCTGTAAGAATTGTTTTTAATTATCAAGTTACATGTAATAATTTATTTTCATTACCAAGTTACCTGAAAGAATTGTTTTTAATTATCAAGTTACATGTAAGAATTGATTTTCATTACCAAGTTACGTCTGTAAGAATTGATTTTCATTACCAAGTTACGTCTGTAAGAATTGATTTTCATTACCAAGTTACGTCTTTAAGAACTGATTTTCATTACCAAGTTACGTCTGTAAGAATTGTTTTTCATTACCAAGTTGTCTGTAAGAATTTTTTCCCATTAGCAATTTATGCTTGTAAGATTTATTTTTCATTACCAAGTTACCTGTAAGAATTTGCATTACCAAGTTACCTGTAAGAATTGATTTTGATTACCAAGTTACCTGTAAGAATTGTTTTTGCATAACCAAGTTACCTGTAAGAATTGCAATATAGACTATATCTATTAATTAAAAGAATATCCTTAGTAGTAACCTCAAGAAATGAAAAAGTTCTCTGTAATGAAACTGTATGGGTAAATGCCGTAGACTTTCCTGTGTAAAATTTATCCCATGTGTTCGTGTTCACAAACAAACACGTGTGTAAATATATTTAAATATATCCTTAGTCTTTTTCTGTGACTCCAGTTTTAGCAGTCGTGAACCAATCAATCAACCCTCGCCCTTTTCTGCTTCCAGGAGGAACAGATGAGGGTGGACGCCGAGGAGCCGATGTCCCCCATGTCTCCCATGTCGCAAGGCTCTGACCACGACCACCATGAGAAACCCACCGTCAGACAGGTAAGGAGGTCCTGAAGAATCTCTCTCTCTCTCTCTCTTCTCTCTCTCTCTCTCTCTCTCTTCTAGAGAAACCTAGACAAGATCATTAGGACACTGCGAATGAATTGTAAAACCTGCTCCTTGAGATAAGTGAGCACATGATGTCTACTCCTTGGATGGACTAATATGTCTTTGAGACATCCGATCCTTGTAACTCTCTCTCTCTCTCTCTCTCTCCTCTCTCTCTCTCTCTCTCTCTCTCTCTGTCTATGTATATATATTTATTTATTTATCTGATATATGTTTTGTCTGCATATTTATCAATTTATTTATCTATATAACTACCTACCTATTTATCTATATTATGTATTTATATACTTATTTATCATCTGTGTGTGTATGTATGTATATGTATATATATAACTATGTATAAATATTTACATATATATATATATATATATATATTATATATATATATATATATATACTATATATATGAGTGTGTGTGTGTGCGTGTACCTGGCATTCTTGGGCAATGTGAGTGGACTTGGACAATGGGGCGGTGGTCCCACGAAAAACGATCGGCAGAGGAGGCCGACGGCGAGGAAATGAGTGAGTTGAGTGAGTGAGTCACCAGGACGAGCAATGGCTTCCCCAGCTAGTTATTCGCTGAGTCTGTGTTGTGGTTCCTCCCTTGCAATTGCAGATTCACACTTCAGCAACATAGTTCGACCTAGAATAGAAAAAAAAAAGCGTTCCGCTGACTGGGAGGTATTCGGATTGAGAGAGAGAGAGAGAGAGAGAGAGAGAGAGAGAGAGAGAGAGAGAAGGAAAGGGAGAGAGAGAGAGAGAGAATGAGCGAGATTAGAGAGAGAGAGAGAGAAGAAGAGAGAGAGAGAGAGAGAGAGAGAGAGAGAGAGAGAGAGAGAGAGAGAAGAAGAAGAAAAAGAAAAGAAGAAGAAGAAGAGAAGAGAGAGAGAGAGAGAGAGAGAGAGAGAGATCATTCCCATGAGAATTTCGACTGTTTTGCTGAGAAACAATACACCTGGAGCTCTGTTCGTTCCAACCCCGCCCCCCTCCACTTCATCCGGCAGACATTCCACAATGACGCAATCACATCAACAACCCATCAGAGGATTGTTGAGAACTTCTGCCCAGTCCTCCGGTGTCGACGAAAACTGCACGAATAAAAATGTCTTTTTTCTCTCTTTATTAATACTTCCTCTGAAAGAGAGAAGTCGTATCACTTGTCACCAAAGACGAATTAAGTTTTTTTTTTTTTTTTATTTATGATTTTTAAAATTTATTTATATATATTATGTTACCGTTTGAATGTTTATACTTATACTTATGTTACTGTTCGTATGTCAGTACTCTCGTTTATACTCGTATGTATTCGAGTACTGGTGTGTCGACTATCGTCTGAATAATAATAATAATATTAATAATAACAACAACAAAAATACAAGCGATTTGTACATCTTGGTATTTCAACCTGCCATCTCCATAACATACTTTTAGCAGTCCTCTCTCTCTCTCTCTCTCTCTCTCTCTCTCTCTCTCTCTCTTCGTCTCTCTCTCTCTCTCTCTCTCTCGTGAATTAAAGGTGACAGCTTCGCAGTTGATAATGGGATGATAGCAAGGCATGTGCTGTGATTACTGTATCATTTCAGAAACCGAGTGAAAAATATTTTATTTAAATCATCTTGTAATGATACTCTTAATTCTCTCTAGCAGCGCGACTGCATAAATGCATACGTGTGAATGTATGCATATGCACGCTTTCAAAGGATACGGTTTAACCACTGAACTATTTGTAAACAATGAATGCAATGATTTCCAAGATGAAAAGTATGTCTGTCTGTGTTCGTTGGTGTGTGTCCGTCTCTGATATGGTTGGCCTAGTTACGTAGTTGGAGTTTGTGTTTGTGTGTGTGTGTGTGTGCGTGCGCACATACGTCATTTGACCCCTGTTAGGCAAGGTCACCCAAGTTCCACAACATTCAGCTTCGAGGGAATGAACACCTGCTGCCCCTCGAGTCTGCTGACGAGACAGTTAGTGGATGTAAATACCTCCTCCGTCAGCACCGTCAGCATCTGCTGGTGATGATGACGTTTCAAAAAGCTGTTTCTTCTTCTTCTCCTTTTTCTTCTTCTTCTTCTGTAAACAGAGCATCCTCGTGCATTCTTGCTTTGCCGTGCATTCTTGTTTGCAACCTCGAACGAGTGAATGGGAATCTAAGGTACATTTACGATGATGTTCTTGGTTAGTTAATTTTCCCAGTGTGGTTTTTACTGCTGACACCTTTCCCCTACCTTGTCATCGCATTCCTCCCGTATCATTGCAGCTATCGAAGTCAAACTTGGCAAGACCGTAATCTGGAAAGTGCAAGTGTCTGATCAGGATGACTGAAGTTTGAAACATATCCATAGATGCGGCTGACTTTGACATTTATTCTTCAGGATTCGAAGACTCGTCTGAGTTCGCCTGTGGGAAATGCTGTGCACTCGTGAGGACTGGGAGCTAAAATAGACTTAAATAAGACGACTAGAGTGGAATAGTAGTCAACACGAAAGACTTATGGAAAGCAGGAGCTACAATAGAACCGAGATGGAAATAGACTAAACTTGGGGGGAAATTCCTCTTGAACGCCGTAGGCCTACTGCTCAAGGTAGACAGACACAAAAAAAAAAAAGTGTTGCTAGGCAGAAGTTAGTTAGTTAACTTGTGGCTTGATCCCCCCCCCCCCCCCCCCCCAACCCCCCCCCCCCCCCCCCCCCTTGAACCGAAACCAAGAGATAGAGAGGAAGGGGAACCCCAATTTCATTGTCTCGATGTCGAAACAGTTCTTACATCCTTGTAGGTCAATGGTGCAATTTTGGGCTTAACCGCAGCTTCGTAATCCCTGTGAGAAGACGTGTATGAAGCGTTATGCTTTTGTTTTGGAATCACTGATGAAGAGGAATAGGTGGATTCGTGTGGCTTTATGCCACTCTTTTAGGTATTGTAAAATTATATAAAGAGGCTTGGCACTGTTATTTCATCCGTTAAAATGAAATTAATAGCCTCAAGAGGCCGTTTTTGGTTTACTTAGAGATGATAAACACTGCATTTCTTCCGAATTGGGGTCCTTGGTGATCATGATGTACTTCATTTGAGCAGACTACTGTTTTCCCTTGAAATGTCTAAGAAAGCATATAAAACACGCTCCTCGGGATACCAGTTGAGAGAGAGAGAGAGAGAGAGAGAGAGAGCCGTTAAAGCATGCTATGGCTTTGTTGCCAGAGGTAACAAAGGGGAGAGTTTAATAATAGCCAAAAGTCAAGTCCAGTCACTCAGCCGATATACAGAACCTGGCTATTTTCAGGTTTGACCACATCTTGGCTGCGCCTGTATTCAGATGGGGCTTTTTTGCGTATGCATACACACACACACACACACACAAACGCCTGTACGCGCATTCGCACAGAGAGCTAGTAGTCTGTATCTATTCTGTATCCATGCAAGAACATATTTTACATAAGCTGGGAGTGTTCAGAAGTGTGTGTGTGTGTGTGTGTGTGTGTGAGTGTGTGCTTCTTTGCATTTGTGTATAAAACTGCTGGTTCTTCAGCTGTACGGTTTAGTTAAAGGTATAAGTATATATATCTATATATATATATATATATATATATATATAGTATATATATTATATATATATATAACTATTTTAACGTTGCAACCATATATTTCGTTGAAAATATTGTTTTATCTTCATATTATGCTGCTGCATTACAGTAAAAGACATTCACACACACACACACATACACACACACACACACACACACACACACACACATATCTATATGATATATATATATATAATATATATATATATATATCTCTCTTTTTATCCCGTCCTAACACTATCTCAGAACCAGATCATGATCTGGAAAATAATCGCTTTGAAAAAAAAATCATTTTGAAAATAATCGCTTTGTAAACCTCAAACCCCCCTAACTGTGGACCTCACATAGCCGAAAATCCTGAGACGCAGAGAGAGAGAGAGAGAGAAAGCGAAAACCTCTTAAAATAAGGAATTTGAACCTTGCTTTTCTCTCTCTCTCTCTCTCTCTCTCTC
>NC_087205.1:92617970-92717970 GCF_015104395.2 Macrobrachium nipponense | reverse complement strand
CACTCACTCCTCTCTCCCCCAATACACACAGCATTTCCTTCCTTTTTCACCTCCACCTCCTCCTCCTCCTCCTCCCCCTCCTCCACCGGCCTTTCTTCCTTCCTCCCCAATTCATTAAAACGAACACAAATAAGTCCATCTTTTTTCCTCTCTCTCTCTCTCTCTCTCTCTCTCCCTCCTCCTCCTCCTCCTCCTCCTCCTCCTCTGGCGTTCCTTCCTTCCTCCCCCATTCATTAAAACGAACAAAAATAAGTCATCTTTTTTGCTCTCTCTCTCTCTCTCTCTTTCTTTCTAATATAGAAAGCGCTTTGTTGTGTGACGTTACCGCTGCAAGTATTGTTTTTTTTATGTATATATATGTTCCTGTTTCGTCAGGAAGCGAAGTGAGTGCTGTTCTGACCTTCTAGAATTCTAGGTATGTTGGTTTGTGGTATCATTTGTATACACACACACGCACACATCACCGAAATAGCGTGATGCAATATACAAAATCAAGAGTATTTGGCCACGAGTACAGTGAAACATCGAAAGTGTAAGATCTCTCTCCTTTACTCTTAAGTCACTTTCAAGCTAAGATTACAGTGAAGACTTTGTTTTACAAGCATCTAATCTTGTGCTTATCCCAAAGTAACTTAGACAATTCTCAGTGTCCTTTTTCACAAAGAGTAAAAGACACAAGCGGGTTTTTCTTTTTTTCAACCATAGCCTCCAAACCATTTGTAATCAATTTTTATCAATTTGTCTTTTTTCTTTTTCTTTAATAAGTGAGATCTCTTCCTTCTGTATTTTCCTTTACCACCATAATATTCCTTGGAAGTTTGAATTTCAAGTCAGTGACCCCTTTGGTGTGGTTGTTCCATATGAATAGGGTTCATCTTCTAAATGTAATAATAATGATAATAATAATAATAATAATAATACTCTTCGTAGTAGCCATGATTCCCATGACAAAAGTACTACAGAAGATGGATGCCGGGTACCAACTCAAGAAAATAGGCAACAGAATTAACCATCTGATGTTCATGGACGACATCAAGCTGTATGGTAAGAGCATCAAGGAAATAGATACCCTAATCCAGACTGTAAGGATTGTATCTGGGGACATCAGGATGGAGTTTGGAATAGAAAAATGCGCCTTAGTCAACATACAAAAGGGCAAAGTAACAAGAACTGAAGGGATAAAGCTACCAGATGGGAGCAATATCAAACACTATACATGAGACTGGAATATCAAATACCTGGGAATAATGGAAGGAGGGGATCAAATACACCAAGATGAAGGACACGATCAGGAAAGAATATATGCAGAGACTCAAGGCGATACTCAAGTCAAAACTCAACGCCGGAAATATGATAAAAGCCATAAACACAAGGGCAGTGCCAGTAATCAGATACAGCGCAGGAATAGTCGAATGGACGAAGGCAGAACTCCGCAGCATAGATCAGAAAACCAGGAAACATATGACAATACACAAAGCACTACACCATAGAGAAAATACGGACAGATTATACATAACACGAAAGGTAGGAGGGAGGGGACTACTAAGCATAGAGGACTGCGTCAACATCGAGAACAGAGCACTGGGGCAATATCTGAAAAGCAGTGAAGACGAGAGGCTAAAGAGTGCATGGGAAGAAGGACTAATAAAAGTAGACGAAGACCCAGAAATATACAGAGACAGGAGAATGACAAACAGAACAGAGGACTGGCACAACAAACCAATGCACGGACAATACATGAGACAGACTAAAGAACTAGCTAGCGATGACACGTGGCAATGGCTACAGAGGGGAGAGCTAAAGAAGGAAACTGAAGGAATGATAACAGCGGCACAAGATCAGGCCCTAAGAACCAGATATGTTCAAAGAACGATAGACGGAAATAACATCTCTCCCATATGTAGGAAGTGCAATACGAAAATGAAACCATAAACCACATAGCAAGCGAATGTCCGGCACTTGCACGGAACCAGTACAAAAGAGGCATGATTCTAGTGGCAAAAAGCCCTCCACTGGAGCCTGTGCAAGAAACATCAGCTACCTTGCAGTAATAAGTGGTACGAACACCAACCTGAAGGAGTGATAGAAAACGATCAGGCAAAGATCCTCTGGGACTATGATATCAGAACAGATAGGGTGATACGTGCACATAGACCAGACGTGACGTTGATTGACAAAATCAAGAAGAAAGTATCACTCATTGATGTCGCAATACCATGGGCCACAACCAGAGTTGAAGAGAACGAGAGAGAAAAAATGGATAAGTATCAAGATCTGAAAATAGAAATAGAAGGATATGGGATATGCCTAGTGGAAATCGTACCATAATCATAGGAGCACTAGGCATAAATCCCAAGATCCCTGAAAAGGAATCTAGAAAACTAGAGGATGAAGTAGCTCCAGGACTCATGCAAGAAGAGTGTGATCCTAGAAACGGCACACATAGTAAGAAAAGTGATGGACTCCTAAGGAGGCAGGATGCAACCCGGAACCCCACACTATAAATACCACCCAGTCGAATTGGAGGACTGTGATAGAGCAAAAATAATAATAATAATAATAATAATAATAATAATAATATATGGAAGGAGACCCTCTTTCAAACAAGTTTTATTGAAAGATATTGCTGCATCAGCTGCATTCAACTTGTAAATAGTCTTCTCTATTTTTTAACAATAGCTTTCTCTCTGCTACTACAACTGGCGAGTATTGCGCCGATATTACTCATCAGGAGGAGTCAATTTCGGGGATATTGCTTAAATTTATTTATTTGTCACAGTACATGACAAATAAAAAAATACAAGTCGATCTAGTGGCCAAACGTTTTCTCTCGGTATCATCCGAGCATGATCACGGCAGTGGATCGGAGTAGACTGTAGGTGTTGTCAAGATCTACTCAATATATAGCGGCAGGTCAGCAGGGGGTCAACCGCGAGCTGCGTTTTCATTGGCTGTGCGCAATGCGCTCCAGCTATTGGGTTGAAAGACGTTTTTCTTCAAGACGCTTCTCGTCGTTGAAGGTTGCGCTGTTCAGCCTAGCTGATCGTCGAGGCTGGGGCAAGACTTCCCTGGCGCGTTGTCACGACGGCTCGCGTTGTCATTGGCTGATGGGCTGCTTGTCTCATCTGGTATTCTTTGATCGGAGTGTCGTTCGGTCTGGTATTATTTGTGCTATTATTTATGCACATAGGTCTCCTTAGGTTGGTGGGGAGGAAGAGCACTTCCTGTGTCGTATTCAATGGGGGCTTCTCTTGTTGTATGAGGAGTGCCTCGAGCAGTCGCAAACGCCGTTTGGTCAGGAGCCCCTCCCTATTATCTTAATATTCTTGATAATACCGTCGCGGGAGATGGCTTCCTGGTGTGCTGTCATGGTATGGTTTTTAATTGCCCCTTCTTGTGCGTGGCAAGAAGGGGCAATTAAATAAATAAATAAGAAAGCAGTTGACGAAAAAAACCAAAAGATGACGACTTGAAATTACGTTTTTTTTTCAGATATCTGTTATCAAAACATGCCATACTCTTTGCTTAAGAGTTTACACTGAAAGGTGCTTGATAGCTATCACTGCTTGTGCTTTTATGTCCCTTCAGTAAATTTCGGTGTGGAATAAATGATAATTGGTTTGAAATATGTGTATCATAAGATAATCTGGTATTGCATAAAAAAAACTGGACTTAGGTAAACAATTGGTTGATGTAACGCACTTGTAATGGAGACAGTACACAGTGACACCTGTAAGGTCACAGTACACAGTTAAACCTATAATAGGGACAGTACACAGTAACACCTGTAATGGGGACAGTACACAGTTAAACCTATAATTAGGAAGTATACAGTAACACCTGTAATGCGGAAAGTAAACAGTTAAACCTATGATGGGGACAGAGCACAGTGACACCTGTAATGGTAGAAGTATGTATACAGTGACACCTGTAATGGGGGAAGTATACAGTGACACCTGCTAGGCTTTACAGTATTTGTAACAAATAGAACACGAGAGGTAATAATATACTGTCGTTGATATACTCATAATATCCGGGTTGGTTCGTCAATGTCATATTTGCATGTGTTTTTTTTCCATCGATGAAACACATTTACCTGAATTCAGGACAGGTAACCCAGCATGTAAAATCGTAACTAATTACTACGCAGCCCTACATTTTGATTTATATATCCTCATAATAAAAATGTCTTTGCATGCTCCGTGATGGGTCCAAAAACATCGGTTTTATCTGGCTCCCTCGTGACTCGAGATCGACACGAACTGACGCAATCGAGGTCAAAGTCCAAAGTCCATAGCAGAATAGAAAGCTCGTAAAAATGTCTCCCGAAGTTCGAACCAGAAACGAACCCAGCGTTCCTTGACACATCGCCGGGTAACGCTTCGGGAATCTCTGGGGGGTCTGAAACTAAAATTTTTTGGCCCAGAAGTCGTCCTTGCGAGGATATATAAATTGTTAGTGAAGATAGCAGCGAGTAGGTTTCTTCAGCTTGCTAGCAACTTCTCTGTAGTTGTTTTGGTGAAGAACTGTTTCGATTAAAACGAGCTCAGGCGCAGTTCTCGTTGAGAGAAGAAGTCGTTTGTACCCTGTGTTACGATCTCTCTCTCTCTCTCTCTCTCTCTCTCTCTCTCTCTCTCTCTCTCTCTCTAAGGAAACTCCAACCGTCTTAGTATTTTCCGTCTCTGGTAGGTATTTCAATCACACGAGTTTTATTTTTATAGCATTTTTCATGTTCTCTCTCTCTCCTCTCTCCTCTCTCTCTCTCTCTCTCTCTCTCTCTCTCTCCACAAAGTCATGCAGAGAGCCGTACGTGTGCCGTGCAAGGTCCACAAATTTGGATAGATGCGATATTCAGGACCCAGATGTTACTTCCTTTGACCAACTGTTTACTTCTGTCAGAAACTCTAGACCTCTGACACTTTCCCGCGTGTTCCCAGTGTACTCTAGTCTGTTACCAAGAGATAATATGCTTCTCGCTCCGTAAGCAGAAAACTCTCTCTCTCTCTCTCTCTCTCTCTCTCTCTCGTGAATGGTACCGAGGTTCCCAAAGGGCTGGGTATCCTTCTCTGTCCTATGTAAATGGACAAATCCTTAGCCAGTGGGGGTCTCCCCGGTCCCGGGGCCCCGTGCCCCAAGTGGTGCCCCCTCGAGTCTCGATGCCCAAAAAAAGAGCAAGAGAGAGAGAGAGAGAGACCCCGAAAGGTCGAATCAGGCGGTGTCCTGTGACTCGACCTCAACCGCCTCTCCAAAATTGGCGACGCGGCCGACTGAAGAGGCAGGAGGAGGAGGAGAAGAATTCTCCTTCCCAGAGGTGTTTCCAGGTCGGGGCCGTTCGTCAGATGGGATTTTCTCTACGCTGACGGACGTGGGCGTGATACGTTGGCGTCGTCACAAGGGCAGCTGCTGGATTGGGGCACGACGGACGTGCTTGCCTCTCACACGGGAAGGAAGGAAGGAAGGGAGGGAGGGAGGGAGGGAGGGGAGGAAGGAGGAATTCAGCGTCAATGACCCTGATGGCTGGCTGCCGTGACGCAAGATTGACAATGTTGGGCGCCCCTTTTGAGAACCTTACGCAACTAAAACAACTAAAAATTCCTCTCTCTCTCTCTCTCTCTCTCTCTCTCTCTCTCTCTCTCTGTGTGTGGAAAGTCCAACCACAATATTTTTCCTACCTGGTAGGTAGGTTCGTCGTATGAGGATACTAACTTATAATATTCTTTTAGGAATGGGGAGGAGTTCTTCCCTTGAGATATATATTCTTTTAGGAATGGGGAGCGTTCTTCCCTTGAGATATATATTCTTTTAGGAATGGGGAGCGTTCTTCCCTTGAGATATATATTCTTTTAGGAATGGGGAGGAGTTCTTCCCTTGAGATATATATTCTTTTAGGAATGAGGAGGAGTTCTTCCCTTGAGATATATATTCTTTTAGGAATGGGGAAGAGTTCTTCCCTTGAGATATATATTCTTTTAGGAATGGGGAAGAGTTCTTCCCCTGAGATATATTCTTTTAGGAATAAGGAGGAGTTCTTCCCTTGGGATATATATTCTTTTAGGAATGGGGAGGAATTCTTCCTTTGGGATATATATTCTTTTAGGAATGGGGAGGAGTTCAGGCGCAGACCTCTGGTAGACGTCGCTATTGCGTGCAGTAGTACCGGACGCCGATGTCGTATGCATTAATAACAGCGCCATCTGTCATCGATCGGACGAGAAAAAAAAATAAAAAGTTTTGCGTGACCCACCAGAAAGGGTCACCGGGTGTATTTTTTTAAAAACTAGGTATTTAGGGTTTTCGAAAGTTTATTATTATTATTACTTTATTATTATTTATTATTATTATTATTATTATTATTATTATTATTATTATTATTATTATTATTATTATTATTATTATTCATAAGATGAACCCTATTTATGTGGAACAAGCAGCCCACCAGAGTGGCCACTGACTTGAAATTTAAGCTTCCAAAGAATATTATGGTGTTCATTAGGAAGAAGCAAGAAGAGGTAAAGGACAATACATAAAAGAGAGGTTCTACTCATTAAAAAAGAAAAAAATACATTAATAAATAGATGAAAATGTATTATTAGTGGTTTTCTAAGAGACAAAGATATCCCTTGAGACGTTTTTTTCACGTCCACAATACCTTTGCTGATTGATGTCTTATTGATAGCTGGGACGTGTTTTTTTTTTTCAGTTCAATGCTTGATTCGTCTACTTACAAAAAAAACTCCTCCATTTGCTTGTGACTGCGTGACACCCGTGGATGGAGACGTTGCCATTACCAAGAATACTGCTGCTGCTGCTGACTGCTTTTACTGCTTGCTCTCTGCTCACCTTTTTTGTCTGTTTTCTGCTGACTGTCTTCTGTCTGCTTGCTGCTTTCTTATTTCTGGTTTATGCTTTCTGCTTTCTTCTTACTGCTTTTTGCCTTCTGCTTACTCTTTACTCCTTTCTGCCTACTGCTTTCTGCTTACTTCTACCTTTTCAAAATCTTTGCTCTGATGTCATCGTTACGTAGTTATGGTTTGAAGGAGATTTTTCTTCTTCTACTTAAATAAAAATCATTTTTTTCCTGTTGCCTCTGCTTTCCTCCTGAGAGAGAGAGAGAGAGAGAGAGAGAGAGAGAGAGAGAGAGAGAGAGAGAGAGAGAGAGAGCGCATGAAAACTATATAAAAATAAAACTCGTATAATTAAAATACCTACCGAAGACGGAAAAGACTAAGAGGGTTGGACTCTCCTCAGAGAGAGAGAGAGAGAGAGAGAGAGAGAGAGAGAGAGAGAGAGAGAAGGGGGGGAGGGTGAAGAAGGCATTGAGTGAGCCTGGTTGGCTCTCTCGCCCTTGCTAAGGTCACAAGGGTGGAGGCTGACGGGGGTGACAGGTAAGTGGCAGACGATCTGTCAACGTCACTCAGTTTGTCAAGGCAGCCATAACGGCCTCCCACTTCTTGTTGTTGTTCAGTGCATTCGCGATTAATTCGCGAGCCATTTTCCGGATTAATTCGCGAGCCATTTTCCGGATTAATTCGCGAGTCATTTTCTGGATTAATTCGCGAGCCATTTCCCGGATTAATTCACGAGTCATTTCCCGGATTAATTCGCGAGCCTTTTGGTTTTCCATTTCCCTGATTTATTTAATTCCTAGCCCATTTTCATTTCCTTTTTTTTTGGCAATTTTCCAGGATTAATTCGCGAGCCATTTCCCGAGTTAATTCACTAGCAATTTTCTGGATGATTTCACAAGCCTTTTTTTTTAATTAATTCGCGAGCCATTTCCAGGATTAATTCGCGAGCCATTTTCTGGATTGATTCGCGAGCCATTTTCTGGTTGAATTCGCGCCTTTTTAAAATTAATTCCAGAGACTTTATTCCGATTAACTTAATTCTCACCGTTTTATGGGTTAATTCTCATTGTTATATGGATTAATTCAGGCGCCATTTTTGGGATTAATTCGACACCTTTCTTGGCCTTAATTAACTGGTTGCGCCCCGAAGAATATCTTTTTGTGTTTTCTCTCTCTGGCGTTGCAGACATAATGCGTATTTTATGCATGTTTTTAGGGACATAGATGGTATCGCATAGGCAGTTACAGAGGCTGTGTGAATTTATTGTTTGTATGTTTGTAAGTATGTATGCAAAATGTTGCAGATACAAAGCATATCATATGCTTGCATATATACTCATTTATATATGTGTATTTACACGTGATTGCGCAGGGTGTAATACACCCAGTATAAACAAGATAAATTCTCTTGTATATTTGTGCATTAACACGTGATGTGCGCTGGCTTCAATACAACAAGTATAAATAAAGAAAAAAAACTTCTCATGTATATGTGTATTACACGAGATGTGCACCTGTTGTAGTACACCCAGCACAAATATAATAACTTTATGTATACATGTGTATTTACACGGATGCGACTTGGCAGTAATACACCCAGCACAAATAAAAGAACTTATGTATATATGAATAATTATCACATCACCGTGATTCATATAAATTATTCGAGCTACAAATGTCCTTTAACATCTAATTCGCTCTACCTGGAATTAAAATATATATATGTATTTACATGTGATGTGACTTGGGAGTAATACGCCCGGTAAAAATAAAAAAAAATAAAAAAAGTCCTTTGTCTGGCCTGACAACAGGATGTAACGAAAACGTTGCAGAAAAAAAAGCTCGAACGATCGGGTTGTATGTATGTATATTCATCAGAAACGTGAACAGCACAGTACACCAAGATTCCACGAATTCCTGTCGTTATCTTCAGAGGAAGAAGAAGAGGAGACCGGATGTGCTAGGAAAACGTTTCGCTGGTGACAAGTGCAAATAAGAAGAATTATTAGCGGTAGTCCGGTCGTCACTTTTAACACATTTTCATCCATTCGTTTATTTATTTTTATCTATATTTTTAATGAGTGAGATCCATTCTTCTTCTTCTTCTTCTTTCTGTATCTCCCTTTACCTTCAAGTCAGTGGCCCCTGTGGTGGGCTTGTTCCATATGAATAGGGTTCTTCATCTTTTGAATAATAAATAGTAATAATAATAATAGCTATTATTATTATTGTTATCTTCGTAAAAGACCCTCTTTAGGTAAATGCTGTTAAAGAGAATGGCAGAATTAAGCGAGTTAATTTTATATTTTGTTTATTTCTATTTTAAATATATATAATAGAAAAAAAAAAAAAACAATTTATTATTATTATTATTATTAGATCTTCGAACATCTCTGTATAGCCCTTGCTTCCAATATTCAGAGAGCCTCTGGGTTTTAAATCACAGAGAGAGAGAGAGAGAGAGAGAGAGAGAGAGCTATTATAAGACCTGCCTTCTCAAGATAGTTTAGGAGGAACAGAGAACACCAGCAGGAAGGAAGATAGGGGAGGGGGAGGGGGCGGCTGCCTAATTTAAGCCGTTTACCTCACATAGCAACTCGAAGGGAGAGAGAGAAGGGGGGCCGGGGGAGAGAGGGAGAGCTAAACGTGCAGGTTCTTGGAGAGAGAGAGAGAGAGAGAGAGAGAGAGAGAGAGAGAGCTAAACATTCATACTTTTTGTCTCCAACTCTCTTAATTTAGAGGGTCTTCAAATGCAAGTGAAGGTCATTGGAAAAGAGAGAGAGAGAGAGTTTGGTAAAGAGAGGGCGGGGGATGGGTAGGGAGTGGGTAGGGGAGGGGCGTGTGGCCTGTGGGTATTTGTTACTCACGGATGCGTGCCAAATATCGCCCCGCCCCTATGACGTCATGGCTTCCTACACCACGTGCTTCCGTTTGTAAACATTTGCCTCTCTCTCTCTTCTCTCTCTCTCTCTCTCTCTCTCTCTCTCTCTCTCTCTCTCTCTTCCAATGACCTTCACTATTAAGAACCTCTATGTAAAGTTAGTTATATATGTACTATATATATATATATATATATATATATATATATATATATATATATATATATATATACTATATTATACATATATATTCATATATATATATATATATGTATATATATCTAATGCAAAATAAAATACTGAATTCATCTAATGTTCAGTGACTCCATAAATTATGCACGCAGGTTACGGATCTGTAAATACAGTTACATACACCTTTTTTTATATACAAAATAGCAGCGGTTTACAGTTACATGTCAAAAGTTCCTGTAACCGTGAAATGATGATGTAGAAAGCTGGAATTGAGAGGACTGTGATGTAGATTCCTTAAGTTTAGTTGGATTTCCGTGTTTTGACGTCAGCATTGTCCAACAGGTGATGTGTAAATATCGTGAATTTTTTTACAATGGATTTTTTATTGTCAAAAAATTTTGTAATCACCTATATATTTTGAGAGTTTTATTAATAGTATAATATTTTCCTCTCAGAACCATCTATATAATCACCCATATATTTTGAGAGTTTTATGACAATTTTATAGCTGTCTGAACAGTGGAATATAGGTGGACACCTAGATGTATCGACATGTATGAATAAATGCTTCCAATGTCCACTGCTGATACATCATACATTGCAATTATAGTATGCAGATGATGCAGCTCTTGTTGCAGGCATTTGCTTTTTCAAAATGTCAAATAAATTGGCTAATTGCCCCTAACAGACACTTAGAACACATCAGATGAAGTTGCTTTGCCATTTCTGAGAAAAACAACTGTTCCTTTTCGACAAAATCCTCGACGTTGTGGTCATTTTGCACCTTCGGGGTTAGCGCGTGCTACTTACTACTCGATTCGCATAGCGTCGTATTCTCACTTAGCCGAGTACGTCTTTTGCTCCCTACACTGCAGAGCTGTGGGCCAGCTTGCTTTGCAGTATGCATATTGCTTGTATAACATCCACCTTGTGGTTTTCTTGTATGGAAACTCAGAGCAACTTCGCAAAAAAGAGAATATATGAGAGAGAGAGAGAGAGAGAGAGAGAGAGAGAGAGAGAGAGAGAAATCATTGGCCTCACCTTGAACCTTAAAATTAAAACGGGATGTACTTCCGGTGAGCAATTCTTTCTCGTCGAAGAGGAAAACTCGTAGCGGTAAAGAGAGAGAAAAAGCTTCCTTCCCTCTCTCTCTCTCTCAAGTTGGTTTGTTGCCCTGCTCTGTAGTACAGTTACTTTACAAGTACTGTATAAAGTATATAGTAGCTTGGAAGAAGAAGAAAAAAAAAGAGGGAAGAGGCCGTGGAAGACTGAAGGAGGCGGGAAAAATATCAGCGGTTCGTAACTGACTACCAGAGAGAGAGTTTGATCTACCGAGCCGTCTCCTCAGTGTCGTTCGTTCAAATTTTTTTTTTTTTTTCTAGACCGACGTTGTTTATTCGGGACTGTTCGCTGCCGTTTGTTTGCCGAGTAGTTGCAGGGTCGTTACTTCCTCTCTCTACAGAAGTGGTGGTGGGGGGGGGGGGGAGGGGGGGGGGGAAGGGGGGGGGGGCGTTTTCGGGGCTGGGTGGTGGGGTGGTGGATGATTTCATTCGACCGCAAACCGTTAGTTTTCCATCCTGTGTCAGGGAAAATGTCCGTTACATAAGAGGAACCCAGATAGATTTAGCCTATCTCCTCACTCGTGTGTTTATAAACATTTCCCTTTACTGTCTTTCATATTCATCTGCCTACTTTTCCCCTCATTCTTATATCATTTAATCCCTACATGATTTAATCCTACGATTGGTCCTATCTTCGTTAAATCTATGAGTAGCAACGGTATAGTCATGCTGTTTTTTGTTGAAGGAATTTAAAGTTTTTTCTTCTACCTTTCGTAAATCAAATTGCCTTTAACTTCCCTTTACCACTGTCTCTTTATTCGTTGACAAATAGTCGACTTGCGTCTTTTGAAAGTCCCTATGTGACAAAATGTCTGTCTAGTGTTCTTAAGGAAAGCCAAAATCATTTAGTCTCCCTCGAATAAAGCCAAGACGAAAAAGAAAACGGCAACTTCGATCAAGAGTCTGTACGTAAATTTCGCGAAAACAATTTTATTTACAAATTTACAGGTCATATCCATTGGCAAACAGTATTTACGAGCATATGTGTGTTTATTCATGTCATAGAATATCATATTTTATACATATTTATGTATGACTGGTGAAAATATTGTTACCATAGAATTCCATCTAATAAAAGGAGCCCATAAAAACGCCAAAATATAGAAAGTAAGTATACTTTATTTCAGACTGATGTCTCCCTCTCCAGGTAGGTATTGGATGGTTTTTGTGGGGTCCTTTTATTAGATATTTATGTATATATTACATAAAATATAGGTTTGTTGAAAATATAGGATGAGGAATATTAGTTTATTAGATATTTATATATTATATAATATTACATAAAATATATATTTGCTGAAAAGATAGGAGTATTAGTTTATAGATATTTATACATATATAATATATATGAAATTATATAGGTTTGTTAAAAAGATAGGAGGAGGAATATTAGTGTATTAGATATTTCTGTATATATGAAATTACAAAATAATATATTTAAAAGATAGGAGGAAGAATATTAGTTTATTAGATATTTATGTATATATATAAAATATAGCTTTATTGAAAAGATAGAAGATATATATAATATATATTAATATCTCTATTATATATATATATACAGGTTTGTTGAAAAGATAGGAGGAGATTAGTTTATTAGAATTTATTGTTATATAAAAAATTAAAATATTTAGCCTTTATTGGAAAAAGAATAGAAGGATATCTATAATATTATATTATATAATAATATATATTATATATATAATATACAGGTTTGTTGAAAAGATAGGAGGAGGAGTATTAGTTTATTACACATTTATGTATATATATTATATATATAAAACAATATAGGTTTGTTGAAAAGATAGTAGGAGTAATATCAGTAGGCCAGTAGTAGGTAGTAGTAGTATTGCACCAAACAGAAAAGAGCCACAGCACATTATGAAGCCTTAATATGGAAAACGAGACTTGGTTATCAGCCTCGTATTCATTCCCTCTCTCCCCTCAGGTGAAATTGGAGGAATGCGTCGAGGAACAGACCGTCTTCTCCTCCTCCTCGCAGCCTGCCTCCCAGACTGACTCCCCCGTCCCGCCCCGGAGCGACTCCGGCTGCGAAGTCCACCCGGGGCCCTACACCCCGAGTCAGAGCCCCCTCCTCCCGCGCCTTCACCCACACACCCACTCGCCAACCCACCTCTACTCCCCCACGCAGTCTCCTGGACCCAGTAGGCATGTCTCGGGATTTTCGTCTCCCTACAGGTACGTGCCATCTTCCCGCGCTGTTTTTAATCGATGATTTGTGCGTTCGTTCAGTACTTAGAACGGTAAAGTGTAGACTTACTTTTGCTCACTTATTTGCTTATTATTTCAGCCACACACCTTCCACTGGACTCAGCCGGAACAACAGTGACGCTTCCCAGTACGGAGGTTCATACAACAGCTATTCCTCTGCACCGTCTCCCATCTCTCCCACACATTACTCTCCCTCGCAGGTGAGAGCAGGTGTTGGCAGCCTTTGTCTGAATGAGCTTGACTGAGTTTCTGTTATTATTATTATTATTATTATTATTATTATTATTATTATTATTATTTTTGCTCTATCACAGTCCTCCAATTCGACTGGGTGGTATTTATAGTGTGGGGTTCGGGTTGCATCCTGCCTCCTTAAGAAGTCCATCACTTTTCTTACTATGTGTGCCGTTTCTATGATCACACTCTTCTGCATGAGACCTGGAGCTACTTCAGCCTCTAGTTTTTCTAGATTCCTTTTCAGGGATCTTGGGATCGTGCCTAGTGCTCCTATGATTATGGGTACGATTTCCACTGGCATATCCCATATCCTTCTTATTTCTATTTTCAGATCTTGATACTTATCCATTTTTTCCCTCTCTTTCTCTTCAACTCTGGTGTCCCATGGTATTGCGACATCAATGAGTGATACTTTCTTCTTGACTTTGTCAATCAACGTCACGTCTGGTCTATTTGCACGTATCACCCTATCCGTTTCTGATACCATAGTCCCAGAGGATCTTTGCCTGATCGTTTTCTATCACTCCCTCAGGTTGGTGCTCGTACCACTTATTACTGCAAGGTAGCTGATGTTTCTTGCACAGGCTCCAGTGGAGGGCTTTTGCCACTGAATCATGCCTCTTTTTGTACTGGTTCTGTGCAAGTGCCGGGCATTCACTTGCTATGTGGTTTATGGTTTCATTTTTCGTATTGCACTTCCTACATATGGGAGAGATGTTATTTCCGTCTATCGTACTTTGAACATATCTGGTTCTTAGGGCCTGATCTTGTGCCGCTGTTTATCATTCCTTCAGTTTCCTTCTTTAGCTCTCCCCTCTGTAGCCATTGCCAATTGTCATCGCTGGCTAGTTCTTTAGTCTGTCTCATGTATTGTCCGTGCATTGGCTTGTTGTGCCAGTTCTCTGTTCTTTCTGTCTTTCTCCTGTCTCTGTATATTTCTGGGTCTTCGTCTACTTTTATTAGTCCTTCTTCCCATGCACTCTTTAGCCACTCGTCTTCACTGGTTTTCAGATTATTGCCCCAGTGCTCTGTTTTCAATGTTGACGCAGTCCTCTATACTTAAAGTAGTCCTCTCCCTCCTTCCTTTCGTGTTATGTATAGTCTGTCCGTATTTGCTCTTGGGTGTAGTGCCTTGTGTATTGTCATTTGTTTCCCTGGTTTTCTGATCTATGCTGCGGAGTTCTGCCTTCGTCCATTCCACTATTCCTGCGCTGTATCTGATTATTATTATTATTATTATTATTATTATTATTATTATTATTATTATTATTATTATATTGGTATCAAAATTGGCTTAAAGAGACTCTCCTCAAACAATATCTAGTCTTAAAGAGAATTACTACAAGTAATATTGGTATCAAAATAGACTTAAAGAGAATCACTATAGATAATATTGTTATCAAAATAGGCTTAAAGAGAATCGCTACATATAATATTAGCATCAAAATAGGCTTAAAGAGAATCACTACTAATAGTATTGGCATCAAAATAGGCTTAAAGAGAATCACTACACATAATATTGGTATCAAAATAGACTTGAAGAGAATTACTACAAATAATATTGGTGTCAAAATAGGCTTAAAGAGAATCTCTACTAATAATATTGGCATCAAAATAGACTTAAAGTGAATCACTTCTAATAATATTGGTATCAAAACAAGTTTTAAGAGAAATACTTCAAGTAATATTGGCATCAAAATAGACTTAAAGAGAATCACTACTCATAATATTAGCATCAAAACAGGTTTTAAAAGAATCACTACTGATAATATTGGCATCAAAATAGGCTTAAAGAGAATCACTACAGATAATAGTGGCATCAAAATAGACTTAAAAAGAATCACTACAAACAGTACTGGTATCAAAACTATAAAAGCGTCAGATCCCTTTCTGTGATATTTTGCGGTGACACCGGAAAAAAAAAAAATTAAATAATAAAATCCAGAGTTAATCGTCTTATTTAAACAGTCTCCCATTCTATCAAGGTAGAAAGAAGCCACATAGGAGCTGGTCACTTGATTCAGATACGTATCGATATAAAAGCGCTCTCCAATTCAGGTACACCGACGCCGCCAGCGTATGCAGTGGCCGGGGCTGCTTTTAGCATTCCGTGACTTAAATAGACCGATGTGTGGGTAGGTGTTATTCAGAGGGATAGGTGTTTCGTATTTTTAGCGTTTTCGCTCGGTGAATGAGCCCTCCAACACGGCGTTTATATATATTTTTAAAATGCTCAAAAGGTGACCGACCGAAAGAAGAGGAGAAGTTGTCGAACTGGGCAGGTGTCATTTATATATTTAAAAATAAAAATGCTTATATATTTTGAATGCTCAAAAGCAGAGCGACCGAAAAGAAGCAGAGAAGTTGTCGAACTGGGCAGGTGTCATTTATGTATTTAAAGAAAAAAAAAATACTTTTAAGGAAAAGTTTTGCCTTTAGGGCAGTTCTGTGACCTTAAAGATAGGTCAGTCCGCCTTCTTTGCCCTCAGCAAGATTTTAAGAATGTGTTTTTTTTGTTTTTATTTAATTTATTTCCTTCTTGAATAGTCGAAACGTTATCTAACTCTTCACTGTCTTATCCGTCATTATTATCTTATCGTCGGAAACAGTCTCCCATCCAGCAACGCCACATAGCCTTCCCGATGCCACCACACCAATCTCCGAACCTGAGTCGCGTCCCCGGCCAGTACCCGGGGGCAGGCCCGGGTGCGATGTACGGAGCACTTCTGGAGCTACGAGAGCCCCACACCATCGTAGGTCACCCAGAATCCTCCAAGGACCTCAAGGAAGACGAACGGCTGACGACGGAACTCCCGCCACACTCCATCTTGCCAACGCAGCCTGGGATCACGCGACAACAGCTCATCAACAGGTGAGTATCCGGAGGTCTTTATTTCTCCGGTTTCTTTATGGATTAGGCCTAAGGGCCTCCTCTCCCTTCTCCCCTCTCCCCGCTCCCCTTTTCTCTACTGCAACATGTAGGTTAGCGGACCTCTTTTTAGTTCCTCGTTGGACGAGCGGTTTACGTGCCCGCCTACTGATTCGGTATTCCAAGTTCGATTCCCCGCTCTGACGACGAGGAATCAGAGGAATTTATATTTGGTGATTAGACGTTAATTTCTCGATATACTCTTGTTCGGATCCCACAATAAGCTGTAGGTCCCGTTGCTAGGTAACCATTTGGTTCCTAGCCACGTAAAAATATCTAATCCTTCTGGCCAGCCCTAGGAGAGCTGTTCAATCAGCTCAGTGGTCTGGTTAAACTAAGATATACTTGACTTTTCTGGAAAGGATTCTTCCCCTTTTGAGTTTTTTGTGAAAGAAAATACTGATATGGCTATTTGCCTGTCCGTCTGCACTTTTTTTTCTGTCCTCCCTCAGATCTAAAAAATGCTGAGGTTAGAGGGCTGCAAATTGGTATGTTGATCGACCACCCTCCAACCATCAAACGAACCAAATTGCAGCCCTCTAACCTCATTAGTTTATATTTTATTTAAGGTTAGCCATGAGCGTGCGTATGGCACAACAACACAGGCTACCACGAGGCCTTGGTTGAGAGTTCCATACAGCATTATATGATGAACAGAAAACTCGATTGTGCATTTTTTACTTGTTTTATTATTGTACCTAAGGGATAACTCTTCTCTCTACTGAAGCAGGTAGGCTGGAGGAACCTTCAGTGTCTTCACCTTCCTCTTTTAGAGGCCGATAGAAGTTCCTCTTCCCTTTGTCACCCGTCCCATGGACGTTGGAAGGCCTGTTCCCCCCCCCTTCCCCCCCTCCCCCAACCTTCACTTCAAACAGGAAGGCTAAAGCGCCTGTCAATTCCTGTCACCTGTCTCTTTGTGAACTTCCTTCCGCTTATCTGACAGTAGTGTATGGCTGTATATCCGTTTCCCGTATAACATTTGGACGCCTAGTTACTTCTAACAAGTAAAAATATGCGCCGAAGTCTCTTCGGCGCAATTCAGTTTTCTGTTACAGTCGCTACAGCTATAATCAAGGCCACCGAAAATAGATCTATTTTTCGGTGGTCTCTCTGAGACTTTATCCACTGCCCGATGGTGGCCTGTCCTAGATCGTTGCCAGAAGCAAGATGATGGCTAACTTTAACCTTGAATGAAATTTTGAAAAAAAAAAAAATACTGAGACTAGAGGGCTGCAATTTGGTATGTTTGATGACTGGAGGGTAGATGATCAACATACCAATTTGCAGCCCTCTAGCCTCGGTAGTTTTTGAGATCTGAGGGCGGACAGGAAAATACGGACGGACAAGCAAAGCCGACACAATAGTTTTTTCTCTACAGGAAACTTAAATATATGAATTTGACAGTGAAAGGAGCTGCAATCTATAATAGTTCTTTTTGGTTTTGATTTAATATATTCGCTTTCGTTTCGAAGGTAATTTACGATGTACTTTATTCACTTCACTTCTCAAAAGGCTCCTTTGAACTGACAGTTCGGCAGCGTCTTTTGAAAAGCGAATCTCACAGCTGTTAAGGGGGATGAGGGGGGGGGGAGGTGTCACTTAACAAGAACATCCATTATTTATCCTTCAATGTACTTCAAACTTTTTGCATACATGCATTAAGAGTAACTAAAGATATACCCATGAAAAAATTTCAAACCTATTGGTTAAACGGTTTCTGAGTTATTGCAGTTTCCATATATTTTTATGAACATTTTGAAATCCAATTTCTTTACATTTTTCTGAACATTTTCAAATCCAATTTCTATACATTTTTCTGATCATTTTCAAATCCAATTTCTATACATTTTTCTGGTCATTTTCAGATCCTAATGAAATATTTCAATTTTATTTGCGTATTTTTCCTTCCTCCATTTACAGTATTTCCCGTTATCTTCATTTCCCATTGATTTTCTTTATATATTGGCGATATTAATAGCGGTAAAGTTTATTTTCAAAATATGTATATATTGTGCCTCGGTGGCGTGGTTGGTATGGTGTTGGCGTGCCACCTCGGTGGTTGGGAGTTCGAGTCTCGGCCATTCCATTGAGGAATGAGAGATGTGTATTTCTGGTGATAGAAGTTCACTCTCGACGTGGTTCGAAAGTCACGTAAAGCTTTTGGTCCTGTTGCTGAATAACCACTGGTTCCATGCAACGTAAAAACACCATACAAACAAAATATGTATATTTGTCACTCCTTTATTGGTATTGTGTTATATCTTCCCTTCTCTTCTGCAGCCCGTGCCCGATCTGCGGGGACAAAATCTCCGGATTCCACTACGGCATCTTCTCGTGCGAGTCTTGCAAAGGCTTCTTCAAGAGGACGGTGCAGAACAAGAAGAACTACGGCTGCATGAGGGGAGCCTCCTGCCCCGTCACCACCAACACCAGGAAGAAGTGCCCCGCCTGTCGGTTCGACAAGTGCCTCCGGATGGGCATGAAGCTGGAAGGTGAGGAGGCCCTGGAACCACCCCCCCCCCCCCCCTTTTTTTATTATTTGTAGTATTTTTTTTTATTTTAATATTTTTTTCTAACATCGAAAACATATTTTTATCATTTTTCCTTTCTTTTTTACTATTTTTTGTAGCAACATATTTTTTTTGCATTTCTAACATCGAAAACATTTATTTTTATCATTATTACTTTTTCAGAAAGAGTAAGAAAGATACTTTTTTTAATATATATATATATATATATATATATATATATATATATATATATATGATTAATTAAAATAGGGTAGTAATGCAAAAAAAACAGTAATTCAACATCAGAATCTGGTAATCAGAATAGACCACTGTCCAAATTTGAAACTACCACCTAGTACTAACAAATTCTGATAAAAAAAAAAACATTGGTTGGAAAAGAATAAAAGTAGTCAACTCTCTCTCTCCTCTCTCTCTCTCTCTCTCTCTCTCTCTCTCTCTTTGCGAGACGAGCGAGATATCCCAACACAATGACTCATGTTCTTCATTCATGGAAATATGATAAGGCCGCTTCTTCTTCTTCTTCTTCTTCTTCTTCTTCTTCTTCTTCTTCTTCTTCTTCTTCTTCTTCTTCGACGTAACCGTCACTGACTTGACTTCATACATTTCTATTTTCGACGACTTTGAGGCTAACCCGCGTCAGATCTCGTGACACTCGGTCTCGGTCTTCGTCATCGTCGTCGTCGTCGCTTCCGCCATCAAAAACTTTCTCTCTCCTCTCTCTCTGGAGATAATATGGAAAAATATATACCGAAGAAGAAAAGAAAACATCATTCATGCATACCAAGAGACAGAAGAATCTTGTTCCAGAAAATCAGAAAGTGGAAAAAGGTCTTGCAAAAGAAAAAAATCATGGAAAGTTAGTTAGAACTAAAAAGTAAGATAGAAAATGCAGAAAAAAGATTATTATCAATCAAAAGAAAATGAAAAACGGGACTTGGAAGAAAAAACCCTATTAAATATCAAGCAAACCCCAAACTATTATACTCATAGCGAAGAAGATGAATAAAAGAAGAATAGAAATAGGCCCTCTGAGAATTGAAGGGAGATTAAACGAATGAAAAAGGAAATTTGCAACATACTGGCAGAACGATATAAGAGAGAATTCACCCCTAGAATAGATAATGAAGATAATGATATAGAAGTAAGGGATGAAATAGTGAATATTTAGCTGACATAGATATTAATGAAGCTGATATTGTGCAGGCTATTAATGAAATTAAAAATGGAGCTGCTGCAGGGCCTGATGGAATTCCTGCTATTTTGTTAAAGAAAGTAGTTCATTCTATCGCAAAGCCACTTGCAATATTATTAAGACAAAGTGTAGATACAGGCAAGTATAAGATGAGCACAAAGTTAGCGTATATTACCCCTACTTTCAAAAGTGGATCAAGATAGAGGCAAGTAATTATAGGCCTGTGAGTCTAACATCACATATAATGAAAGTGTATGAAAGGGTAATGAAGAAAAATATTATGAAACATTTAATAAAAAATAATTTGTTTAATAAATGGACAACATGGTTTTCGTACCCGGAAAAAGTACACAAACCCAACTGTTAGTCCACCGTGAAAACATATTCAAAAATATGAAAAGCGGAAATGAAACAGATGTGGTGTATTTAGACTTTGCAAAAGCTTTTGATAAAGTAGACCATAATATATTAGCGAAGAAAATTAGAAAACACAATATCGTGGATAAGTAGGAAGATGGTTTAAAAGAATTTTTACACAACAGAAAACAGATAGTTATTGCAAACGACGAGAAATCGGATGAAGCCAAGGTAATATCCGGTGTGCCGCAAGGTACGGTGTTAGCTGCAATACTGTTTGTTATTATGATTGAAGACATAGACAATAATGTTAAGGATTCGGTAGTGAGTAGTTTCGCAGATGACACAAGAATTAAGTAGAGAAATTACTTGGTGATGAAGATGAGGAACGCTCTACAAAGAGACCTTAACAAAGTATATGATTGGGCAGAGGTAAATAGGATGGTATTTAACTCTGATAAATTTGAATCAATAAATTATGGAGACAGAGAAAGAAAGCTATATGCATATAAGGGACCTAATATAGACCATCACAAATAAGGAAGCAGTTAAAGACCTTGGTGTGATGATGAATAGGAACATGTTATGCAATGATCAAATAGCAACTCTGTTGGCAAAATGTAAAGCAAAAATGGGAATGTTGTTACGGCACTTCAAAACAAGAAAAGCTGAACACATGATTATGCTTTATAAAACATATGTTCGTAGTCCACTTGAATATTGCAATATGATATGGTACCCACACTATCAAAAGGATATTGCACAAATAGAGAGTGTACAAAGGTCCTTTACAGCTAGAATAGAAGAAGTTAAGGACCTAGACTACTGGGAAAGACTACAATTCTTAAAATTATATAGTCTGGAAAGGAGAAGAGAACGCTACATGATAATTCAGGCATGGAAACAGATAGAAGGAATAGCAGAAAATATCATGGAACTAAAAATATCAGAAAGAGCAAGCAGAGGTAGATTAATAGTGCCCAAAAATATACCAGGAAAAATAAGGAAAGCACACAGGACATTAATCCACTACGCACCAGCATCGATAATGCAGCGTCTATTCAATGCGTTGCCAGCTCATCTGAGGAATATATCAGGAGTGAGCGTAGATGTGTTTAAGAATAAGCTCGACAAATATCTAAACTGCATCCCAGACCATCCAAGATTGGAAGATGCAAAATATACCGGAAGATGTACTAGCAACTCTCTGGTAGACATTAGAGGTGCCTCACACTGAGGGACCTGGGGCAACCCGAACAAGATGTAAGGTCTGTAAGGTAAGGTAAGGTCTGTGTGTGTGTGTGTGTGTGTGTGTGTATCTTTTTGCTATCTGTGTGTGTGTGTGTCTCCCTGAATCTATTTACACTCTCTCTCTCTCTCTCTCTCTCTCTCTCTCTCTCTCTCTCTCTCTCTGTTTCGTTTTACCATCACTCTCTTATTCTGTATCTTTTTACTATCTCTCTCTCTCTCTCTCTCTCTCTCTCTTATTCTGTATCTTTTTACTATCTTTCTATCTCTCTCTGTATCTTTTTACTATCTCTCTCTATCTCTCCCTCTCTCTCTGCGTGTATCATTTTACTCTCTTCTCTCTCTCTCTCTCTCTGCGTGTATCATTTTACTCTCTCTCTCTCTCTCTCTCTCTCTCTCTTTTTACTCTCTCTCTCTCTTTTATTCTGTATCTTTTTCCTCTCTCGCTCTCACTTTCTCTCTTTCTCTGTGCCTTTATCTTTTTTATTCAATATTCTTTGATTCTTTTCTTCGCGTCCTTTCCCTAGACTTGCGTTCTTGCTCTGGGTCGGTGACCTTACTGGCTGCGATGCCATTTTTCCGCTGCCTTATAGTGTGATCCAACCTTTAGCTTTTAATTCTTACTTCAGTCCAGAGAAGATAAAGATAAAGTATATTTACGATCATATTTGAAGAGGAGACAAATATGTTAACTACTGTACGCTATGATAGGTTTGAATATATGTAGGCATCTTCTTGCTTGAAAATAAACAAAACTTAATCTTTTTCTTTGCCACAGCTCCAGTTAAAGTTAACGAGTACAAGGTTATTCAAAGACTTTTACATTTCTGCAGAAATTTTGCGCCGTATAAGCCTCCTGTTGTAAGAGATGTACAGCAAAATATCTGCAAATTGTTCAAGTGCAGCTGTAATATGGGATCTTTGTTACTTAATGAGCTTTGTTACTTAACACATTTTGTTACTTAATGAACTTTGTTACTTAATGAACTTTGTTACTTAACAGACTTTTGTTACTTAACAGACTTTTGTTACTTAACAGACTTTGTTACTTTAAAAAACTTTGTGATTTAGTGCACTTTCTTACTTAACAAACTTTCTTAACAGATTCTTGCTTAACCGTGTCGTTTTTCTTGCAGCCATACGAGAGGATCGAACCCGTGGTGGGCGCAGCACATACACCACCGGACCATACCCACTTCCTCCAGCGGTTGTGCTGCCCACCACCTCGCATCACTTAGACCCCCAGAGGCTTCCTGATGCCCCGACTGTCAAGGCTGAGCCCTCGGACGATGATCTAAAGCCATCTCCATCCAATGAAAAACCTATTCCTCTTCTCCTACAGGTATGTCTTCGAGTCAGGTCCCCAAAAAGTTATTTGGGATTTTTGTAGATGTATGCTTTAGGCTAGGAAGGTGGAGAAGACTTCATTCTTTTTCAACATCAAACAAGTCACTTTCCCATCTTTACATGTTCCAGCACATAGTCTACTTGCATCATATCAGCTTTTAATCTATTATTTATCATCTGTGCTGTACCCACCTTAAGCCTACCTCTGATAATTAACAAATCCCTTTTGTCTTTCAGCAAATTCATGATGTAGAACACCTGTGGCACTGCAGTGAGAGTGAAATGGCAGAGTTACGGCAGTCGGAACAAGCAGCCCGCCAAGCAATGGAAAACAATTCCCCAGATTTCCTGAATAATTTGTGCCACATTGCAGATCACAGACTCTATAAGATTGTCAAATGGTGTAAATCTCTTCCTCTCTTCAGACATATTTCAGTAAGTTTCTTGAAAGTTATTCTGCATTTTGTTCCAGGATTTGTAAACAGTATTTTCATGTGAGTTGAGAAAATAGAAATCGTCCAGAAATGATTGTGGAACCACAAACAAGCAATTATTTTTTTACCTACAGAGTAGATGTAAATACACAGTACTGTGATCATATATATTATGATTTCCTTTCAATTTTTCTATTTCAAATAAGCGTCCCTTTTGGCTCCTATCTACAACCTTCTCTCATTCCTTTTACTATACCTCTATTCACATTATCTTTCTTCCATCTGATTTTCCACCCTCTCCTGACATTTTTTTCAAAGAGCAACTGCTTTGAGGGTTGAGAGTTTTCCTCCAGTTACACTTTTCAAACCACCTACTCTTCATTATCCTCTCAGCTCTGAATGACCCCATCATGGGTCCGATAGCTCGGCCTGAATACTACATTCCCATTCCCATTCCAGATAGACGACCAGATCTGCTTGCTGATCAACTCGTGGTGCGAGCTGCTCCTCCTTTCGTGTTGCTATCGCTCCATGGAGTCCCCCGGGGAGATCCGCGTCAGCTCAGGTCGCACCATGACTTTGGAACAAGCCGAACTCATGGGTATTGGACCGTGTATCGAACGCATGCTCAATCTCACCCAACAGCTCCGCCGTCTCCAGGTGGACAAATATGAGTATATGGCTATGAAAGTCATAGTTCTCCTATACTCAGGTACGCTTGCTAGATGGGCATCTCTCTCTCTCTCTCTCTCTCTCTCTCTCTGTTCTCCTTCAGTTCGCCTTGTATTTTAATAATTTATTTACATCTTTATTCATTTGTTAATTTGTTAATTTATTTACTTCTTTGTGTATTTTCCATTCCCTTCTGTTACTTCTTTCAAATGAACACCTTAATATTCTTTGGATGCTTGAGGTTTAAGTCAATGGGCCCCTGTAGGTTGCTTGTTCCATATGAATAGGGTTCTTCATCTTCTGAATTACTGTAATAATAATTCAATTATGGAAGTACCATACATGCTAGCCAGTAATGCCCCTGCACGGAAAATCCACTCCAGTTATACCTTAGGATTGTAAAACGAAACTAGATAACTCTTCATTCACGTGATAAGAAATATCTTTGGTGGGTCACTATGCCGTATTTTGAGACAATGAGTTTAAAGCCACAATAATGTGTTGATACTGTATTTTTCCAAATGCAAAAATAGGTTTAAAAAAACAGTCGAAAGCTCCCTGGTTTTTTAACCTTTTTTGTATTTTTGAAAAATATAGTCTCATATACATTGTTGTGGCTTTTAACTCAGTGTGAAATATATCAGGGTAATCTTACCGACAGCTAATTACGTACATTTCCTGTTTGAAAACTTTCCTTACTTCTAAGTATCATTAGGTCAGTGGTCACTTTCAATAACATTGACATTATACACAGTAATTTTGTGGGTTTCTTTTTCAATCTTCAGATGAAAACTGAAAGAAGTTTTTGTTTTTTCAACATTGACATTGCTATTTTCAGATGTGTCAGGGCTGCAGGAAGTATTTAAAATCATTCTAGCATTGACATTGCTATTTTCAGATGTGTCAGGGCTGCAGGAAATATTTAAAATCATTCTAGCATTGACATTGCTTATTTTTCAGATGTGTCAGGGCTGCAGGAAGTAGAGAAAGTGCGTTACTCCCAAGAAAAGGTTGCACAAGCGTTGCAGGAGTACACTCTCTCTCATTATCCTCACCTGCCACCCAAGTTTGGTGAATTACTCCTTCGTATTCCTGAACTCCAGCGTGCATGTCAGGTAAGGGAAGTTCAGTCTTTCGTGCCCATGGTTTTCATTAAGAACTGTGATCCAGTAATTTATTAATTTCTCATTTTTTCTGAAATCTGAATCCTTTCTCTTTGTACCTTCTGCTACTTCTTTGAAATGGACATCATATTCTTTGGAAGCTTGATTTTCAAGTCAGTGACCCCTGTGGGGATTGTTCCATATGAACAGGGTTCATCTTCATGATAATAATAATAAATCCTCTATTCTAAGGTCATTTTAATTGTCACTATTAAAAATTGTAAAACAGAAGGATGACATCAAAAGGAAACCTTTCAAAGCCTTTTACAGTTTATAAATCATATAAAATTTCTCACAACATATTTTCGGCTTTCGAAGACACACTTAAGTTTGGAAGACGGCTGAAAGATACTTCAGAACTCTTCAAGAGCCCAGTCTTGAATTATTTTAGAGGTAGCTCTGCTGTCAGTTAAGGGAGTAAAGGAACAGTTGCTCTGATATCAAAATATTCTCATGGAACTGAACTAAATAGTTCCAGTTTACTATACTTTATATAAGAAATAATCTGTTTTTTACCAGTAGTCCAGGAAAACAGCTTAGGGTACATTCTTGAGCAATAACTATGTAGAAAAAAAAAGGTTTCCAATTACACTTTGGATGGCGATTTTAAACTGGGTGTTTCCTTTGCTCATTTTTTTTATATATTCCTCTTACTCGGGAAATGTTCTAACATTTATTATTCATCAGAGTGTTTCTAGATCCACTTTAACCAGGTATAGCTGATAACCTACGCATTTCCTTTAATGCACTGCACTTTGGTAGTGAAGGAAATTGGTAGATATGTGTCCATCTTCAAGTGTTATTTATTAAACATTTCATGTATTATTATTTCAGGCGAGTAAGGAGATGCTCTCTATGAAGAAGAAGGAGGGAGATGTGCCAAGTTTCAATTTCCTCTTCGAGCTCTTGAGAGGGGACCATTAGTTAAGGTATGCCTTGATTGTGTGAAAACAAGTTAGAAATATTTCTCTGTTTCCCTTCACCTCCTCTTACTACTCCCTAATGAACGCCATATTCTTTGGAAGCTTGAATTTCAAGTAAGTGTTCCATATGAATATGTTTCATTTTCTGAATAATAATAATAATAATAATAATAATAATAATAATAATAATAATAATAATAATAATAATAATAGTAATGATGATAATAATAATATTACAGATGCTTAAGTTTTAGATTAAATCCTTCAACTTTGTATCACAAATGCTCAAATTTTAGACCAAATCCTTCAAATTTGTATGACATGCTCAATTTTTATACCAAATCCCTCAACTTTGTATCACAAATACTCGAGTTTTAGACCGAATCCTTCAAATTTGTATCACAAATGCTCAAATTTTAGACCAAATTGCTCAAATTTTAGACCATGTCCTTTTGTATGTAGTCTTTATATCACAAATGCTCGAGTTTTAGACCATGTCCTTTTGCGTGTAGTCTATAATGGCCGTCATTTTGTTTTTATTTTGGCAGGTCGGAGGGCAACCTCATCTTCAGCATCAGTTGCTGCATCTCCCTCAGGTATATAAGTCACTGCTTCAGGCTCAGAACATGTTCAAGAGGCCACGTCACCACATCATCACCAAAGCAAAAATAAAAAACCTCTCTCGGATATTGGTAGTATCCTCCTCTTTGCTTTTGCCGTGACAATGAGAGACAAATGAAGATCTTCAGGTTGTGACTCTGAAGTGATGACATCTTCATGGCTGTGACAAGTGGACGTCTTTTACTCATCCCACCTTGTGTACTCATTTTTGTGAAGGCAAGATTCAAGAATATGAGTATATGGAATTTTCATGTCAAATCTAAACTCTGTTAGGGTTATATACTACTGTCAAAGGCCGCCATGCCTCGTTTTACGTTCCAGTACAAAAATATACTTAAACTGTACTGTTTATTCAAAATCTTGGTATTTTAAGTTCAGGCTACCAAATACATTTTAACTGAAAGAATTTGCCAGACATATATATATATATATATATATATATATATATATATATATATATATATATATATATATACATATATATATATATATATATATATATATATATATATATATATATACTTGCTAGATCAGCTATAGATGTATACATCTTTGTGACATGAGTTACATATTGCTGAGTTATTGCGTCCACTGCCAAGATACCTGATGGGAGGCGAAGAGAGGCAGTTCTGCTCGAGCTGGCTGGCTCCTCTCCAAGCTACAAAAGCTGTGTCTTCCAGTGGATATTATCAGAGACGCGGTTCTTCTCCTACTTATATTTTTTATTTTCAAGTCTTCTTCTCTAACTTCATTTCATTACATCATAACCTGGTACTCTTCATAACACTTTGGTGTCCTCTCACGCTGCTGTGCTTCCCTGAAAATCTAGCGTTTCAGACAGACTTTTGTGTACGTTTGCATATACTTTTGGATATAGCAACCTGTGCACCTTTTGAGTTAAAACCCTTTGTTTATGGCTTGTCTCTACTCTCTCACCTGATAGAGTTGGGTGACGTTTGGCCATTGTTCAGTTTTTGTTTCATTCTAAAATATTTCTAATGATATTTTAGGATTTTTATTATTTGAGTGAGCCTTTTTTTTAATATTTTTGACAATTATCAAAAAGCTGCGAGAGGACACCACTGAGATATGACTTGTAACAGCAAAATGAAGCAGCAGTTGTTGCAGAGGTGCCAGAGGCTGCCAAGTACCAAGATTCTCTAAGATCAGCTGATCATACCAATCGGATATACTGAAATCATTGGTCTGTAGTAGATTTCTTTGAATCCTTGAGCTTATCAGTTTTCTTTCAGTTTAATGTATTCAAAAATTCACTTCATAAGAGTACAAAAAGAAGTTGTAGTGTATCTCATTTCACTCATTTATTATACTCTTCGTGTCCAATTCCCGTTGTGTAAATTGAGCAGTGATCGTTGATGTTAGAGAAATCTGGTTGAAATTTGGCCGTGTGAATCTGTGACAGTTCCACTGTGCTGGGGAATTGTGCAACATGATCACAAAGGGAGGGTGCTAAAAGCAATCTAGGCTAGCTGTGGGTGGGGTGTTTCTGAATGAGCTATCAGACGGTGTAGTACAGTACAGTACAGTACAGAATTTTATCTCGCAATTGGTAGTAGCCGTTATAAGAGACATTGTAAGACCAAACCCATTTTTTGTTTCTTTTTGATTTTTGAAAATTTTTTTGACAATTATGATTTTCGTGGTATCTTGTTGCTGAAACTACCCTACATCACTGGCCCAGTGTGGCATCAATACTCCCACCAACCTTACACAAAGTACCTGTCAGCCAGCAACTAACCAAGTAGGGCATTGTGGCACTGTAGAGTTACCTTCTTTTTTTCTAAGATACAGTAATTATTGTAATTTATATATTTTAATTTGTCTACCTCTGCTAACCTAATATGCTATAATAGTATTATTTACTTTCCTTTTGTAAATCCTTTATTAGCGATGAAGATTTTTCTATTTTATTTTTAAACCAATTTTCCCGTGCTAATGTAACTCTATAATTCCACAGTGTCCAACATGATGAGCTACAAAACTCTGATTTCTGTGATGAAATAACTTTTGCACTCTCAACTTCTGGGTTTGTAATGTCCATTTCCCCTCTGTGTCCAAGTCCTGTCAGATGCAGTGCTAAGATAAAACTGAAAAGGGAAGTGCAAACTTTTATACTTTTCCTATGGTATAAAGAACAGGCTGTGGGCAATATCTAAACTATTCTGTAAGGTTAATGGCATTCTGCAGTTTTTGTATCCAAGCACTTTTGCTTCCTCCTGTTTCTCTGAATGTCTTTGCTGCAAAAATGTTCACACTTCATCCAATCTGAGGTTACCATAGAAAATACTCAGTATGTCATGACTTTACACGAACTTCCTGAATTGGGAATATTTTTTTTTCTACTACCAGATTCTTTCTGTCTACTACTGGTGTCTTTCCAGGTTTCCTTACAGTAAGTAGCTCAGAGTGTGTCGTTGTCTAGCCTCTTCCATCTTGCGCTGTGCACAAGATTATTCTGTTGGAAGAGATCAAGAGAGAGATGGTACTCTATTATCTTATTTAGTGTTCTATGTTTCTATGTTTTCTACAGAAGATTTTTTAATTTATTTGCATTACATTTCCTGATATATAAATATATATATTTTTTCTCAGTTTCACACCACTTTCATGAAGGCTGTTATTGGTAACATTCCATTGATATTTAAGCTCTATACTTAAATACTTAAACAAGATGTACTCTTGTGATATTAAGTTAATCATAACAATAACGATGAGGATATAGTAATAATATTTAGAGGCCACTGGGTCATTCCAAAGATTCACAATGGCCTCATGAGAGTGGTGCATAGGTCAGCTGCCATTAGGTCCTAGGACTGACTCAAGTTGCGTTGGTTCCCCGCGTCCCAACCTTCACCTGGGAGATTTTTTTTTTTCTGTTTTGTGGAATTTACTGAATTATGTTACCGGTGCCCAAATCTTTCTGGGCACTGCTAATGCCATTATTTTTTCTGCTGGTACTATTGTATTGCAGTATATTTTTCTCTCCAAGGGAATGGCTGATGCAGGACGAGCCAATGCAACTGAGTCGCCTGAACCAAAGGCAGTCAGACTGTCCAGGGTGCTGACATTGACAGAGGCTATAATGGGTTTTGATTTGTGCCACCTGGGGTGCAGAGGGGTCACTCAACTCATTTTTTTTTCTCTCTCATGCACTGAAACCATGGTCATCCAATCTTCATCCTGACCAATTAGAATGATTTGTGATAATGAATTTGTTATAAATATTCGATTATACAAGTGAAAGAAAGAAAAATAAAAAAGAAAGTATCACATTCTGGAATGGAGGAATTGGAATGGCAGGCGTTCCCTGCAGAACACCACCGCAATGCCCCGCTGCACCCCAGATGCCCCTACGCACATATACCCATATCAGTCCACCCCGGCAAGCCAAATCACTAGTCCTTACACACTTGATTTTTAATCTTTTTTTATTATTATTATAATTCTTATATATTTTTGGAGCATGACTCTCGAAAAACCCACCCGGGTTAACGCGCTGAGTTGGCGGCTTCCACCTTCGGCCAATGTTCCAGTCTGTTAATTCCGGGTCATATTGGAATCTCCCGCCTCGTTGAATCTCGAAAGGTGATTTTTTTAGAGAAATACTATTCTCACGAATGAAATAAAATAAATTTTTAAAAAAAACCTGTTAATCAAAATGAACTATAATGTGTGCTATGGAGGATTTTTCATAAAGGAAGGTCGTTTGTATTTTTGGTATCATGTAAATAATTGTTGTCTACTGGAGCAAGTACTTAGTATTTTAAGGAAATTTTTAATAAACATAATTAAATCTCGGTATTTCATTGACCCGGAAGTGATGTGTGCACGTTTTTGTAATGAGTTAGTAACCAAATAGTCTTGAAACAAAATATTCTATTATCATACATCTACTCAAGTATGGAGAACTTCAACTTCAAGAAGAAGAAGAAGACAGAAAAATTCCCAGCATTATATTAGGTAAGGTTCATTTAAGTTATTCGAAAAGGAAGCAGCTTGACAATTAATCTTGCAATTCCTCAAAAGGCTTTTGGCACCTCTACCCCGAGGTTGTTTTGTTAACTCCTTGGTTGTAAGTGGTTGTGGCAGTGAGGCTGTAGAGTTATTTTCACCTTATGCAGTACAGCTCTTCCATGTAGTAAACCAATCGTCCATGGTTTCTCTCACATAGAGCTACCTCGAGATTATTATCACTAAATTTAAACTACTGTACTTTCTTAAACATTTGATATGCTTCAGGCTTATTCATATTCACTGTAAATATATTCCAACATGATAAACATTATTTTGAAAAAATATATATGAAAAGATACTTTGATAAAATCACCCAAAACAAAACCTGCAATGATAGCCATCAACTAGACTCGTAATTTTTCCCGAGTAGGCTTAACACCCACAGTTAAAACTGAAGGCTTGTATTCATAATCGTTATCTTTTCATTTTAAAATCAATTGCTACCAAGACGGCAATATTGACCTGCTAGTTCATAAATAAATATTATTAAATTATTCCGGCTAAAGGTTGTCGGGACAAAACCATAATAGCCTGCCTGTATCCAGTCACGAGGCGAAATATAAAGAAACCGCTAGACTATGTACTTTATTATCAAGTTTTATATTCGTTAATGTTCATTCGTGCATTCAATTCTAGTCGGTCATATTGGATGGTAGAGACATAATGTTGCCATGGGTACCGCGAGACATGGCAGATATTTTTTTTTAAGTATCATATTATTTCCCGGGTGATTTTGTAAGATTTCTTAATCCTGCCGGTAGGATGCAGAGCTAACATACGGTAACATTGGTAAATTATTGTCCATTTAATGAATAACGGCACCCTATCACAATCGAAAACCTATTCCAAAAGCCAAATTCACTGAAAGCCGGTTAGCCGACAGCTGAATAGCACCCACGACCGGCAGCCAGATCCAAACGGCTGGAGAGAGTTGCTGCTCTTTAGTCGTCCAAAGTAGAACAAGGTTCTTAAAAACAACAGTATTAAAAACTTCCGATCTTTGTCTGCCATATTGTAGAGGTGACTATAGGTATCTCCAAGATCTAACTAAGTATACTTTGAATGATATTTCAACTGAGAATCTACGCGATTATGCACACTTCCAGGAAGGTGAAAATTAACCATAAAAAAGCGAACCTAGATCTATCAGTCAGACCTTCAGGTGCTAGACCTAGCAGACCTTCAGGTTCTTGAACTATTCTTAGGCCAGTTCCAAGCTTCAGATGATGTTAACGTGCAGTGTATTCTGTGTACTTCTGTGTCAATAATTCATTACCATGATTCGTGTGTGTGTGTGTGTGTACTAGTTATGGTTACGTTAAAAAAAAAATTGTCATACTGTCATCTTGGTTCATCTCATCAGTTTCCTGCAACCGTCTGCTGTAAGTATATACATTACTTTTCATGTATACAGTATTTTCCACGTTAGAAACTCCTTTTAACTTGTTATCTTAGCCAGTAACATAGAGTAGGACTGAGAAAAAAAATCAACTCATTACTTGAAGTATTAATGTTGAATATTGTTCTAAGGGGTACACAATGTTGATCATTATTTCTTTATACTATAGTTTAGTAGTTTAAAAACGCCTTACCAACAGTGGTAAATATATCGCAGGTTTAAAAATACATTTGACTCAAGTGATTTGTCGGCCGTTTATAGCCCAGTTAAAGGTAGGTTTACACTTACGCACTTTCGTGTTGCGGGCTGTTACGGGGTGGGACCGCAAGAAACCGTTACAAAATTGACGCGGTTGGGAGAAAAAATGACCGTTATTTGGCGGCGTGGGGCAGACCCGGGTGGTGGGTTACAACTTACGGGCACCTCACGGCGTGTTCCTGCGGTGCCTAGCGGAGTGTTACGGAGTTGGCGCGGTGTTATGGTCGTTGTTGCTATGCCAGGCCACGCGCTCTTGCAGCTTTGTTACTCCGTGTAGCGGTGGGTTGCGGTGTTGTTGCAGAGTGCGCACACATCCGCACGAGTCACGACTTGCAAAATTGCACGATTTTTGCACGTGCACCGTGCCAAATATGAACCTTGGGTATATATAGAGGCCTGCCAAGCACATCCTTCTTTCCACGCCCAACCAGCATGCAATATGGACCTCAACAACCTCTCACCCCAGGAGACCCAGAGATTTTTGGTAGCTCTCCTGTGTCCTTGTGCAGTCCAGGTCATTGACGGGTTGAGAAGATGTACTAGGGTGCCACAGCCACCAGCACCACGCAGAAAGGACGGCAGGGCAGGGCGGATTTGGGCTCGGGAGTAGCTGACACGGCGGCAACTACATGGGGACTACGACCAGCTGCTACAAGAACTGAACAAGGAGGACCGTAAAGGACACAAGAACTTTCTACGAATCTACCCTGAATTGTTCGAGGAGATGGTCGAAAGGCTTACGTCCCTGTTGAAGAAGGACACGAAGATGTGGCGTGCACAAGAGGTGGGACTCAAGTTGGCGGTCACTCTCCGCCACCTGGCAAGTGGGAACAACTATACAAGCCTGCAATACAACTTCAGAGTCTCCAAGAGTTCCATATGCCGATTTATCCCAGTAGTCTGCCAAGCCATTATCGACATATACAAACCAGAAGTGATGAAGTGCCCCAAGACACCAGAAGAATGGAATGAGGTAGCAAAACGCTTCGCCTCCAAGTGGAACTACTTCAATTGTGTGGGAGCCCTGGATGGGAAGCACATCGCGATCAAGAAACCCAAAGGTGGAGGATCACTGTATTTCAATTACAAGAAGTTTCACAGCATCGTCCTCATGGCCCTCTCCGATGCAAAGTACAAGTTCCTGTTCGTCGACGTCGGTGCAGAAGGAGGTGCTGGGGATGGAGGAACCTGGCAAAAGTGCAACCTGGCCAGGGCCATCACAAACAACCGAGCAGGACTCCCACAAGACAGAAATCTGCCCAACGACGACGAACCCATCCCCTTCCACATAGTCGCCGACGATGCCTTTGCTCTCAATACGTGGTTGATGAAGCCCTACTCCCACCAATCACAAGATCCCACCGAACGAATATACAGCTACAGATTATCTCGCGCTCGTCGTGTGGTGGAAAACGCATTCGGCCTGCTGCAGATGAGATGGCGAGTCTTCGGGACGACGATGCAACAGGACGTACAGGTGTGCAGGAAGTTAACTTTGTGCGCATGTGTCATGCACAACCTGGCACTGCAATGCTACCCACTTGCTGGCACCGACATCGACTATGCGGACCAACACCATAACATCGTAGCAGGTACTTGGAGGGAGGAGTCGCTGAACCTCATGGAACGACTCATGGCAAGAAGGGGACCAAACTACACACGTCGAGCGAAGGCCGTCAGAGATTACCTGACCCAGTACTACTCATCGGATGCAGGCGCAGTGGAATGACAAGAGCGAATGGTGTTTCCTCGAGGACGACCAGCTACTGACAAATAGAGGACCCAAAGAACTCTGTAATAAAACGTAACCAAACAAATGTAAATAATTGTAAATAAACATCATGACATATTTCTCATTGTTTTATACTCCCATACTTTGGTATTATCCTAATAACAGTATTAATACAATAAATAATATTGGTACATTTAAAAAATTATGTTGGAAAATAATTAACTGAGAGTTATAATAACATAATTCATAATAATGAGACAAATGAGAAGCAAATGAAGGACATAAAAAAATACTTATACTAAACAAACATGAAAAGCATAGAATATAAGAAAATTAACATGAAAAGCATAGAAAGTAAGAAAATAAACATGAAAAACACAGAATATCAGAAAATAAACATGAAAAACATAGAAAGTAAGAAAATAAACATGAAAAGCATAGAATATCAGAAAATAAACATGAAAAGTATAGAATATCAGAAAATAAACATGAAAAGCATAGAATGTAAGAAAATGAACATGAAAAGCATAGAATGTAAGAAAATGAACATAAACAGCATAGAATGTAAGAAAATGAACATAAAAAGCATAGAATGTAAGAAACTGAAATTGGGACTTGGCTTTACCATAACGTTTTCAACTGCAAATATCATATATTATCAACTGAGGCCAATATGTCTTTAGTAACTTACTGATTTTTCATTGTTCCCCTGTAAATAACCATGTCGAGTCAATGTTAATTACTGTTTCATTATCATATTTGTATGTGTTCATGTTCATTTGATCATGTTCTCAATATGATATTATTGTTCTTGCCTTGTGTGTTATTATATCATTTGATGGCCATATTTATTTCATGTTACATTTCATTTTATACTTCAAGTTATTTTCCGAGTTGTATTTATTTCATAGATCATATATCATATTTCATGTTAAGATTTCCTGTTATATTTCTTCATGTTATTATTCTTTCTGGCCATGCTCTATCATTTTATATTTCAAGTTATTTTCAGAGTTCTATTCATTTCATATTTCACATATATTTCATTTTATATTTCCTGTTATATTTTTTCTTATTCAATCTCATTTCACCCAATTATATCATATATATTGTCATGATATATAAATTAAGAATCAATAAGGAAAATGTAAATGTAAGACACTATTTCAACATATTTCTTACAAAAAGAAAAATTTTTAATTATAAACATTAAAAAAAATAATTGAATAAGCATCAATAAGGAACATGTAAATGCAAAACACTATTTCAACATATTTATTACAAAAAGAATAATTATCAATTATAAACATTAAAAAAATAATTGAATATGACTAAAATGACTAAAATACAATTAATTCTAAAAAAGTTTATTTTTATTTACAATATTTACAAAATCACTCAAGTGATTCTGGGTCAATGTCCTCATTATCACCTGGGGAGATGGTAAAGTCGTAGGTGGGTGGATCCCCTGCTGCAGAAGGTTTCGGTGTCGAAATACTGGTGCCAGGGGTAGGGGGCCGCAAGTCTGCCAAAAAACTGTTTACCAACGGCGACATCGAAGAAGTGGAAGGTCGAGGAGAGAAGTTGAGTGGTGTCGAACGTCCACTGGGGAAGAATGGCGGTGAGCCTAGCCTTGGCGCCGGAGTTGCGTGCCCATGAGGTACCTGCTGCTGCGGCTGAGGCTGATGTTGGAGGTGCGTATCATAAAAAAACACAGGTTGGGGTTGAGACGCGAACCACTGGTGTGGTGATGCCCAAACCGGTTGCACTGCAGAAGGTGTCGAAGTCCCAGGTTTTGTCTGCGTCTCCTTATCAATTCACAGGGGCGTCCGGTGGGAATAACCGCCACGAGCCATGGCCTCTTTCGTCGCCGCATCCTCTTCCTCGGGCCCCTCCAAACTATGACACAGCCTGATGACTTGCTCGAAGAACGGCTTCTGGTATCTTCGAGGCACGTACTCCAAGTGCTGCGTCAGGTACTGCACGAACACAGCGATGTCACGGTGCGTGTTGTCCTGCGCTTGTGGCATCAGTGTGTTTATGCTGGTCATAATCTGTGTCAGTTGAGTCTGCAATCCTTCTGTAGAGTCAACTGACATGTCGGCGGATAGCCGTCGGTCCTCTGGCAGGTTCGTCGCTCTCTTCTGCTTCAGCCGCCTCCTCTGCTGGATCGAAGCAGCTGATGGGCCCGACATGTCTGCAGAGGAATCGTCTGCGTCTGTTCTTTGCGACAATATAGGCGAGAACCGATCGCTGACTACTGTGGGTTCCTGGGTGATGTGCCCTCCCAGGAATGCCCACGTGGTCATCACCTCCTCCTCCCGTAGTGTCCTGCTGCGTGCAGCCGACCCGCTCTTGTATTCACGCTTCTCAATCTTGCCGAAGTCCGTTCGGCGAGCCTCGAAGAACTTGCGGACTTGCTGGAAGCTGCAGTCGATGAAACTCACTGCCAGTTCACGCCAGAGTTCCTCCTTCCTCCTGGGATTCGACCATTGCTTGTCCTGCTTGACGTACAAGGTAGGGTGGGCCTTGATGAATTCCACGATGACTTCCTTGTCCTCTGGTGTGAACGGGTAGTCTTGAATGTCCTTGCTGGGGCGGTATCGTTTCTTCGGCTGCATGACGATATCACTCGGGCCTGCGATGTCCTGGGATTCCACAATGGATATGGTCGGCTCAATGTTCAGCTCTTCCTCGTGTTCCGAGGTCTCCGACCGTTGTTGTCCCTTAGTGTGTTGACTAAATATAATCTAAGACATTACAGACAGCATAGACACCTGGGGGTGGTCTTCCGTAGGGGCATCGTGTCACGTGGCTGGGAAAACGTCGCTGGGTAGGCGTCCCTGGGTGAGCACGCACGTGGGTCAACGTCGCTGGGTAGGCGTCCCTGGGTGAGCGCACGTGGGTGAACGTCATTGGGCAGACGTCCCTGGGTGCGCGCACGTGGGTGAACGCTCCTGGGTCAGCGTCCCTGGGTGAACGTCGCTGGGCGAGAGAGGCTGGGTGACCGTCGATGGAGGAGAGTGGCTGGGTGAACGCCCCTGGGTCAACGTCCGTGGGGCAGGGTCCCTGGGTGAACGTAGCTGGGCGAGAGAGGGCGTCACTGGGCGAGAGTGGCTGGGCAAGCGTCGCTGGGCGAGAGAGGCTGGGTCACAGAGAGACTGGTCAGTCAGGCAGTCACAGCGAGAATGATGCCCCAGTGGTCAGTCAGGCCCCTTTTATCCTCCCCAGAATGCGCGACAACCTTCCATCCAATCGACCTACGGAGACGCTGTAACACGCCGCACGCCCCGCAACATGTGCGCGGTATGTATGAATCGTGTATGACGGCGCCGTAAGGGCACCGTACAGTGCCGTCACATCAGGCCGTAACACTCCCTTGCGGGTAGTACGACTTCCCACCACATCGCGCCACGTGCGGTGTGGCACGGAACCATGTGGGTTCTTACCTCTTTTGTTGCGAGGCCGCTCTCGAGCGACTTCATCAACCCGCCTGACGCCGCTCAAAAATTTGAAATTATTTCAAATCCAGGCGGCGTCGTGCGGCTTTAATGCTAAGGTCACACATTCACGTATCAACGAACGCACGCCCACGCGCGAGCGGAAATTGGTAGTTGGCAACAGCTTACGTCAGTAAACCGTAAATGTAACGGAAAACATACGTAAAATCATAGATGTACGGTGACGGGTCGTCCGGGCTCTAAGCTCCGCCCACTAGGGCGCCGTAACCCGCTCCAGTTTTGAAATGTTCAAAACAAGTCGTGGGTGGTCACGCCGAATGTCACCTGATGTAGCTCCAGGCATTGGACGTGGGACCCATGGTGACTACTGCAGGGTAAGCGCTAGGGTCACCTGCATTGTTCGCCGTCGTTATTTTCTTTCCGCCGCGAAGGATGTGGGCCTCCTAATTGCGCTGTAGCCTGCGGGGAAACCGATTCACACATTTACAACCCTGTACGACATGGCAACGCTGCAGCGTGGTATAAAAGGTCAGGTCGGCGCTCAATACAACAACAACAACAACAACCCTCCGGTCAGCTGTTGTTTCTGTCTCCCGAGACCAGCAGTTTCCTCCAAGTACTCTCCACAACGCCCTTCAAGATGCCGAACCTCCTAAAACGACCAAGGAAAGGACCATCAACGTCACATCTTGCAGGACCTTCTTTCGGCCCGGAGAAGACTCCTACAGCCACTCCTGCAGATACTCAGGTCGAGGAAATGTCATCTTCCACCTACAGGAGTCGGAGTTGGATGAGATACAGACAGAGTGATGACAGCGACACGGAGGACGATTGACTGACAGGGAGAAGTGGATATTAAACATATTCTACTTCCTCAAGCCACACATCGTCCGTCAGAAGAAGCCCAATATGTTGGGACTGCCAATGATATGTACATTATAATGTCTGACTTAATTTTTTTTTATTTGTTGAAAATATACAATATTTTACAGTACATGCAGAATTCTACCAAAGTGAATTTACAACCTGGATTTTCATAATACAATATTTTTACATTCTCTCATACATGTTCCATCACTTTACAGTCTGCTCTGTTTACAGGCCGGCCATTTTGTACCCTACAGCCCTACAACAGTGGGCGTGGTCACGACGTGAAAGTGACGTACATAGAACATTACACTATCTGCGGAAGTTCCAGGTAGACGTCCGACCTTGCTTTCTTTGCGCGTACATTTCCGGCGCAATTTACAGTGCTGGCTTTACGTCCGTTAGCCCGTGTCCTGTTTACCAGCTGTTCAAGGTCATTTCACTGCGATGATGCCCAAGATCCACATACGTGAGGCATACGCCGTCGTGATACGTGAATGTGTGACCCCAGGATAACGGTCATCGCCTGCTCCCGCCAGCGAGGTGGCGCGCTTTTGGTGTGTTTATGCTAAGGTCACACATTCACATATCAACGCACGCACGCCCACGCATGAGCGGAAATTGGTAGTTGGCAACAGCTTACGTCAGTAAACCGTAAATGTAACGGAAAACATACGTAAAATCATAGACGTACGGTGACGGGTCGTCCAGGCTCTAAGCTCCACCCACTAGGGCGCCGTAGCCCGCTCCAGTTTGAAATGTTCAAAAGAAGTCGTGGGTGGTCACGCCGAATGTCACCTGACGTATCTCCAGGCATTGGACGTGGGACTTATGGTGACTACTGCAGAGTAAGTGCTAGGGTCACCAGAATTGTTCGCCGTCGTTGTTTTCTTTCCGCAGCGAAGGACGTGGGCCTCCTAATTGCACTGTAGCCTACGGGGAAACCGATTCACACATTTACAACCCTGTACGACATGGCAACGCCACAGCATGGTATAAAAGGTCAGGTCAGCGCTCAATACAACAACAACAACAACCCTCAGGTTATCTGTTGTTTCCGTCTCCCAAGACCAGCAGTTTCCTCCAAGTACTCTCCACAACGCCCTTCAAGATGCCGAACCTCCTAAAACGACCAAGGAAGGGGCCATCAACGTCACATCTTGCAAGGACCTTCTTTCGGCCCGGAAAAGACTCCTACAGCCACTCCTACAACCACTCCTGCAGACATTCAGGACAGGGAAAAAGTCAACTTCCACCTACAGGAGTCGGAATTGGATGAGATTCTGACTGATGACAGCGACACGGAAACTCTCCATGAAGCTACCCCATTGACGAGGGACAGAACGTTCCCTTGACGGAGGATAGCCAAGACGTCGAAGATGTTTATTTCTTCTGAATAGCAGTCTTACAATAATGGTGTAACAAATAATGTAAATATTTGAGAGGAATTCCTTATTACATCTAAAAAATATTATCTTGAATAGGTAGAATTCCTATTTATTTCCAAGAATGTTTGATAAGTTATTAGAGGTTATTCTATATCGCTTAAATATAAATCGCCCAAAGTCAACAGTTTTATAAGTCTAAGTGTATGTCTGAATGGTAAATTTGTCATGTTACATTAATTACATATTGTATATATTACAGATGGCTACTATCAAAAAGTTACCATAAAACTAAAATAGATTAATTTGTAGGAAAACAATGAAGAGACAAGCTGTTACAATGATTGTGTACGGAACGGCAAGCTCTGTTCACAGGCCCGCCCTTTTGTACCCTGCGGCACCACAACAGTGGGCGTGGTCTTGACGTGAAGTTGACGTACATAGAACATTATAATATCGGCGTTAGTTTCAGGTAGACGTCCGACCTTGCTTTCTTTGCGCGTACATTTGCGGCGCAATTTACGGTGCTGGCTTTACGTCCGTTAGCCCGTGTCCTGTTTACCAGCTGTTCAAGGTCATTTCACCGCAATGATGCCCACGATACACATACGTGGGCATACCCCGTCGTGATACGTGAATGTGTGACCCCAGCATCACATATCACGACAGCGTATGCCCACGTATGTGGATCGTGGGCATCATCGCAGTGAAATGACCTTGAACAGCTGGTAAACAGGACACGGCTAACGGACGTAAAGCCAGCACCGTACATTGCGCCGCAAATGTACGCGCAAAGAAAGCAAGGTCGGACGTCTACCTGAAACTAACGCCGATATTGTAATGTTCTATGTACGTCAACTTCACGTCAAGACCACGCCCACTGTTGTGGTGCCGCAGGGTACAAAAGGGCGGGCCTGTGAACAGAGCTTGCCGTTCCGTACACAATCATTGTAACAGCTTGTCTCTTCATTGTTTTCCTACAAATTAATCTATTTTAGTTTTATGGTAACTTTTTGATAGTAGCCATCTGTAATATATACAATATGTAATTAATGTAACATGACAAATTTACCATTCAGACATACACTTAGACTTATAAAACTGTTGACTTTGGGCGATTTATATTTAAGCGATATAGAATAACCTCTAATAACTTATCAAACATTCTTGGAAATAAATAGGAATTCTACCTATTCAAGATAATATTTTTTAGATGTAATAAGGAATTCCTCTCAAATATTTACATTATTTGTTACACCATTATTGTAAGACTGCTATTCAGAAGAAATAAACATCTTCGACGTCTTGGCTATCCTCCGTCAAGGGAACGTTCTGTCCCTCGTCAATGGGGTAGCTTCATGGAGAGTTTCCGTGTCGCTGTCATCAGTCAGAATCTCATCCAATTCCGACTCCTGTAGGTGGAAGTTGACTTTTTCCCTGTCCTGAATGTCTGCAGGAGTGGTTGTAGGAGTGGCTGTAGGAGTCTTTTCCGGGCCGAAAGAAGGTCCTTGCAAGATGTGACGTTGATGGCCCCTTCCTTGGTCGTTTTAGGAGGTTCGGCATCTTGAAGGGCGTTGTGGCGAGTGCTTGAAGGAAACTTCTGGTCTTGGGAGACGGAAACAACAGCTGACCTGAGGGCGCCGACCTGACCTTTTATACCACGCTACAGCGTTGCCATGTCATACAGGGTTGTAAATGTGTGAATCGGTTTCGCCGTAGGCTACAGCACAATTAGGAGGCCCGCGTGCTTCGCCGCGGAAAGAAAACAACGACGGCGAACGATGCTGGTGACCCTAGCGCTTACCCCGCAGCAGTCACCGTGGCTCCCACGTGCAATGCCTGGAGCTACGTCAGGTGACATTTGGCGTGACCACCCACGACTTGTTTTGAACATTTCAAAACTGGAATGGGCTACGGCGACCTGGTGGGCGGAGCTTAGCGACCGGACGACCCGTCACCGTACGTCTACGATTTTACGTATGTTTTACGTTACATTTACGGTTTACTGGTGTGAGCTGTTGCCAACTACCAATTTCCGCTCATGCGTGGGCGTGCGTGCGTTGATACGTGAATGTGTGACCTTAGCATGAATGTGTGACAGCCCGCACCACGAAAGTGCGCTGCCAGCGTAGGTGTAAACTAGTCTTAACTTAATTCTATTGGCAATCGGCAGACAGGCCAATGGATGTATCGCAATAAAAGCACATTTAATGATTTTGAGATTTTTAGAGCCGTGGGAACTGGTATGCCGATATATAATTTTATTCTTAATTAAATCGAAAGTGATAATATATATATATATATATATATATATATATATATATAGAGAGAGAGAGAGAGAGAGAGAGAGAGAGAGAGAGAGAGAGAGAGAGAGAGAGCTATATATAATAAAGGTAGAATGAATCAGGACAGGAAATTTGACTAATAAATGAACAGGCAGCAAGGCCAAAAGGAACAAAGGCCTATAGTATACTGTAGGGAGAACAGACCCATATCCTACCCCATCCTCTGTAAACAATGTATGGTATCATTGTACATGAGAGAATAGGTTATACTACGTACCGTGGTCACTTTAATTTGGAATGAAAGTTAGCAGCGGATTCATATGACTAATTGTAACATTTAGATGGAAACTGTATAACTTACCCGCTTGTTTATTGGTGCCACTCAGTGCCAGCAGTGAAGACATTGTTATCCCTTAGCACGTTGACTAAATATAATGAGACGTCACATTACAGACAGCATAGACACCTAAAAAGATGGCGTATACTTTGTAGAAAAGGAAACATTGTTCGGTTTAGTTTCTGAAGTTGTGGATAATTTAGATTCAGTAATGAAGCCAACGTAAGTCCATACATTCTCCTGTAAGATACAGCTTTACCTGTAACAGAAGTAAATTAAGATGATACCTACTACCACACACACCGCATTTTCAAGATTAATATGTCTCCCCAGAGTAAAAGATCATTATTATTCAGAGATCAAACCTTATTCATATGGAAAAAGCCGCCATAGGGGCCGCTGACTTGTAATTCAAGTTTAAAATGAGTAGGGAGAGCGGTGATGACTCGGATAGTACATTTCCTGGAAAACGTAAGGGGCCCTAAGCTCCGAAAAATCACGTGAAATAGCGAGTTTGTTTACTATTGACACGGACTTTGGTTGAGAGATGTCGCATACTGTAGTATAGAGGTTAAATTTTGTGGTTTTTTCTCATTTCCTATGTAAGTTTTGACGTTTGAATCGTAAGGCGTGTTGTAGTAAATATGATAAGGAAGTTGATGATCAGTTTGGGTTTGAATTTGTACTGTATGACGATGTTGTAGCTGTTACCCACCTGTAATCTCAAAGGACAGGGCTGAGGGTGTCATCAAATGGTTATGATCTGTGAGGGATGGTTCGGACACGTCCGAATCATCCCTCTTAACGAATGCTTTACTAATTATGAATTCCGATTAAGAAACAAAAAGATTTTCACTGACAATATTTACGTTATATTTTATGTTCCATTCATTAGCCCCCTTATTACCTTATGAAGCACTTCATAAACCTATCATAGGACCCCTCATTACAAAAGAATAGCCCATCCTTTGCTTCAGATTCATTGTAGTTCCCTAAAGCCTATCATGGGACGAGAGTATAAGAAGAAAACCAATAGGGCAAGGGATGCTACTGCTGTTGCAATAGAAATACACTTCAGGAGTTTCGAGAAAAGGGTGGTTCAGGTAGAACATGATTATGTGAAGAAAGATAGAAACAGGGTTGACCAGGAGGGTTTTCACCACCTACAAACACAACAACCTGCACCATCATCACAACAGCAGTTTTCTCCTGAGAATATTCGACCATCTCCAAAAGCAGGAGCGAGGAAGGAGACAGCTAAAAGCAGGTAAGATGCATGGTTGCAATTGACACTCCAGAAAAGCTTGAACGTAAACAGAATTAAAGCCAAAAATCCCAACCGAGAAGGAAATCAATTTTGGAAATGATACCTTAACAACATCAATAAGCAAGAAAAGATACTAAAGAGTTAAACACAGAGGACCAAACCAGGGATGAAAGGCCATCATCGTCTTGAAGAGCTCTTAACAGCCGAGCTTAACAATAATTGTTCTGACATCTTGGAAGAGGGGATCAGAGACACAGAAGTTGGTTTCATTGATAAATTCCCAGAGTAGTGAGACTTTGTTCTTGTTGGAATAGGTCCAGTAAAATGTAGCTAAGTCTATTATGTAGGTTGATTAACCAGCAATTTAGACGCGTATGATGAATTTCAGATTTCTTATTTTTTAAAAAACCCACAGAAATTTGCTACTAATAGTTTTACATTTCCATAAAATGAGGATAAAGCAACTGTTGGTACAGGCAGTAATAGGGAATGCTTCCAATTTCAGTTCAAGTTCATTAGGCCAACATTAAATCAAATTTAGGCACAACAAATGTCATGTATTTGAGTTACATTTTGTTTTGTGTTTACTCACGGAGAGAATAAATACAAGCATATTTCAGTTATTTAATCATTGGCAGGCGAGGATATTTCATTTAATTTTTGTTTTGAAGGATACAATATTCTTTAAGCCAACTTTAATATTTATTCTCAGCAAACATCGTGGATTTCAGTTACATATTCTGTCTGCCAATCAGGGACGTGCAGAAGGGGGTTGCTAGGGGTGCCCAAGCACCTGCCCCTTTTGCTACTGTATTAAAAGTGCCCTTTTGAGAGGGATGTATTATAGGCCCGCCGCCTATCTGTGTCAATAATAATAATAATAATAATAATTATTATTATTATTATTATTATTATTATTATTATTATTATTATTATTATTATTATTATTATTATTATTATTATTATATTTGTATAATAATAATAAACAGGAGCTTGTAGAAATGGGTATTATATCTTGGCAACACTGGGTCACCAAAGATCAGCTGACTATATGTCTCACTGTCTGGTAACACTGGGGCCAAGGCAAGCTCAGCTGAGCTAGACTGACAACAGGCCAAGCTTTCCTAGTTATTTTAACTGGTATTGCCTCTGTATTAAGGCTTTGACTCCTTTTTTAGCTATAAAAAGTGTAATAACAAAAAGAGGGAGAGAGGCAGTGGACCAAGTGAGTCGAGTAAATTAATAGATTTGGAGAGGAAAATAGGAACGGGGCCACAGTAATGTGGACTGGAACGCCGAACAGTACAGGTACCGGTATAATTCATTGTAGGTGGCCATTAACCTACTGAATGAGACACATACAGCTTGTGTTTCATTTCATTTGTTGCATAATGTGTCCAATTAAGTTCTTGAGCTGCACGTGATATTTAGTTTTCGATTTTTAAATCAACAATACCCAACTGGATGGTGAAAAAATCTGTGAATGAAGAGGCATTCAAGTCATTGCAAAAATTATGCCAGTTTTATGAGTTAGAAAAAGTAGACAAGCTACGGTTGGAATTAAAGATCTATTCCTCATTTCCTTGCCTGCGACAGAACACTGCAGCTACAATGCTCAACCTGATGAAAGAAAACAATGTCCAGGAGATATTGCCACTTATGCTTGAACTCTCAACAATTTATGCCACTCTACCCATCACAACTGGAACAGTGGAAAGGAACTTCTCCAAACTCAAGCTGGTGAAGACAAAGCTACGCAGCCTGTCCAGTGAGGAGAGGTTATCTGATCTTTTGTTGCTAGCAGTTGAAAAGGATATCACAATCAACAACGGTGAAGTTATCAGCATATTCAAAGAAATGGCACACAGAAGGGATCTCTTATAAATATAAAATGATAAGGTCTGGTTATTAGCCAAGTGTATTGATCATACGGATTGATTTTCTTGCATTCATTTATGTAAAAGTAATAATTATAATTTTTCTTTTGTTAAATTTCCTAGTTCTACTGGTAGTCAGTACTGTAGATTTTATGTTCATATAAAACATTACCCACTGGTACCTATGATATCAGTCATGTTTATCTCTTTCTTGAATTATTAATGACTAGTTTAGATAAATTTGAAAGAATATTGAGCCGATATATATTTAGCCTCATTCATTTCTATATTTTTGCCCTTTTTTTCACTTGAGCACCTGCCCTGAAAAAGTTCTCTGCACGTCCCTGCTGCCAATCACCAAGGGAGAGAATAATCTTTTAAGTTGATTTTGAGTATTTCAGTTAAACATTTCGTATGGTATTTGTTTCATCTATCATCTGACTTGAAGGTAAATATCAATTATAATAACTGTCCGAATCATCCCATGCTTTTGTCCGCCGAATCATCACCACGGGTGGGGATGATTCGGACATTTTGGAAATTTTTATTTGAAGGCAAATAGTTTCAAGTATAGTAAAGTATACGACTTACCAAATTCACTCGTAAATGTAGGATGATGAGGCTACACACTGACATGTCAACGACATCTCTGCTCCTTAAACTCTTACTTCTAGATAGAAATTAAAAACAAGTGTCCGAACCATCACCGCCCTCCCCTATGGAATATAAGTTAATTTAAAACTTTGTAGTTATGATGATAAAACCTTATGTTTTCGGTATGTTGGTTTTTTATTTGCCTTTTTTTTTTGGCGCTGTTTTTAGACATCGAATGTCCATGGTTTGTACAAAAGAAATCCAATTCAGGTACATATGATTGGCTTTATATCAGTCCTTATACCTTCCTTACAGTTTGTTTATACCCATAGAAAACGAGTTTATTCTGTACATAGAAAATGTAATATTGCCTATTTTAATGGTAAACTATAGTTTAAAAAAAAATTTTCTCTCTCTCTCTCTCTCTCTCTCTCTCTCTCTCTCTCTCTCTCTCTCTCTCTCTCTCTCTCTCTCTCTCTCTCTCTCTGGGATTCACTTCATTTAAAGAACAATTACTGACGGTCTGATATGCATGAATCATTATTTAGATATATTTTCACTATTTACAATGATAATAATCTACATATTTTCTCATACATTTAAGAAATCGGGATGAAAAAAATGTTAGTATTATATACTCCACACAGTGAATAAAATACAAGAAATGTCCTAATGTACACGATCATGGAATTATAGATACCGGTTATCTTATCATCAAGGAACTGCTTTCCTTTGCTTGAAGATAATACCTCGTTTCCTGTTTTTTTTTATATACTGATTATTGTTTGCAAAGATAATTCTTTGCACTGCACCTCTATGAATATCTGTGTGAATAAAAGATAGCAGAAAAGTCTACAGGAGTGCTAGGTAAAAAGATATTACAAATTATTTCATGGGATGTAGTTAAACAAAAAATTACAAACTCTTCCCGGATTATATTGAACAAATAGTCTATGCAAATGCAGTGCTCATGAATTTTTCTTTGATATCAATAGACAAAGTAGGAATACTAAAAAATTAAATTTTACAAGGTTTCATCTCCAGAGGTTCTTATCGTCTGAATAGACTGAACCATTGTCCTTGTAGGGGGTTAATGCAGTCAGAGCACCTTCCGTTGTGCACTGTAGGCTTATATTGCAGCGTCTTTTCGTCCCATGGCTGCAACCCCTTTCATTCCTTTTACTTTACCTCCGTTCATATTCTCATTTTCCCATCTTATTTTCCATCCTTTTGAACCTAGTTTTGTCAGTTTCAGTGTGAACGCTGAATGCCTCATAAGTCCAAGCGCTTGGCCATTGGCCTAAATTCTATATTCCATTCTATTCTCCTCAAGGCTTCCAGCTGAAACCGTATCCAGGAATTTTAGGCCTAAACCTTACAGTTATTGAAAAGGGAAAGAGAGTTTAGAATGAATATTTTACTTTTCATAAGAATAAAACCACATGTTCTTGTCGAATAGATAAGATTGCTGTTTTATCGTTCTCTCTTTAAAAAATGCTCAATAGAAAACTGATAAAAAGTTTAGCTTTGATATAGAAACGTTGTCATTGTTCCCAAGGTATCTCGACTGCGGAACGGAGCTTTTATTTATTTGTTTATTTATTTATTTATTTATTCATTCATTTATTTATAGGTATTCCTTTGCGTTCTGTGAGCTTTAATGGTAATCATTACTTGATATTTATATTATGATGGGTGTACAGGAAGAATAAGTATGGCTTCTCTCGCTCGTTTTTGTTGCTGATCGACTGACATTGTGTAAGTTCTACCTTGCTGTTACTAAGCCTCGCTTGCCCTCACACACACACACACCTTTTTCTGAAGAATCAGATTTTAGTTTTAGTTTTTAAAAAGGTATCTTGGAAAAGATGAGAATGATTAGCCCTCATTGTTGATTTTTTTTTCGGGGGAGTCGAACGACACCCTGCCCCCCAAAAGAAAAGTTACGGAGCTCCACATTTTTCCCGTTAATAAAAGTCGGTACTTTGAATAACATCTAATCGGGCAGAAGTGCATAGACCACATACCCAGTTTTTCTTCTTAATATAACTAAAATAACATTTTCAAGTATTTCGTCTTTTATACCTATATACTTATATAGTATGAAATGACATTTATAGTAGAAAAGGTCCAGTTTTGGGGTAAACGACCCCCTCCCCCCGCTAAAAAAAACTGTGGGTGCGGCCTGATGCAGTTGAATTTAAGGAACTTGGGAGTTATTTATTTATTTATTTATTTATTTATTTATTTATTTATTTATTTATTTATTTATTTATTTATTTTGAGACAGAAGTGGTTATGATAGATTAAACAGTGTTTGCAGTTGAAGCTGTCTTATCAGCGATAACGTAAAATAAATAAACATGAATTTATGCCAAAGGTGGATAAATTGTAAAGAAGTGTAACAAAAAATTAAGTAAATCCATTTATCCATTTATTTGAAAATTGAATTGTTCTCAAGTGAGGGTTGCTAAACCACAATCACGCCCCCTCCACGACCACAATACCCTTGCTTACAGCCTTGATAACAGTAAAAATGCGTCAATATGAGTGATATTTGAGCATATTGGTGTGAAATAAAGGTTGACACGGGTGAAAATATGGCTCAAGATATTTATTTAGTTTAGAGAGAATATGCAAGAGGTCAGCTTTAGTTAAGGAAAAATTGTAAAAAATAGTACAATCTACAGACTCTGTACCCGGAAGCTTGAAGCTTGAAGGATGCGGTCAGGTGTTGAATCAGTTAATAACTCTGTCAGCCCTCACGTTATATAGCAAAAGTTTTTTGGATTCAATTAAGGCATGACATTGAAACTACGTATATGTTCATACTATATTGTGAACGCTTAAAATGCATAAATGATTTTGCTTGTGCTTGTCTACGATCTTTGTTAAAGCTCTGGAGTCTGCTGCTTTGCATTCTAACAAGTTTAACTATGATAATTGTTGCTTTGTTTACGACACTCTTGGCCGAGTCACGTGATTGCATGCAACCTTGATGACTGATTTAACAAGGCAACGGCGATCTCTCCCTCCAGACGAGTATGAGAGATGACTTTAGTTGAGTGTTTAATTTATTAACATTATTTTTCTATTAATAATATCTGAAAAAATACCCTCGTTTTAATTATTATTTTTTCTTACTAACAAATCATTATTGTAAAGAGAACACTTGGAGGAAAGAGAGAAAATGCTCGTCCTTGGGATTAATTCATTTGGTAAAGATTTCACCTTCGATTCTGTTATTGCAGCTCGATATGAAATTGCAAAATAAGGTTTATATGAAATGATTTTTTAATATAGCATATGACCGGCGCCTCATTTTTTTAAAAACAATACTGAAGTGTCTGCTTGTCTGCAGAAAGTCGTTGAGTTCTGCTTAGCCCGAGCACCTAAACAAATAGTTCGGATTCCCCCCACTTAAAGGTGGCTCGCTATCCGAAATAAAAGACTAAATAAATGCGTTTTCAGGTCACATTGATAGGGTATTTTAGCGTGTTATTTATTATAAAATCATCCAAATTAAATTATTTAGTAATATGACGTTAATCAATCCGATTTTATGGATTTTAGTCGTTTGGAACGGATCCCCGAAGTCGTTCGCAGGCATCCGGACGATTCAGGATGAGTCAAAAAGCAGTGTTGCCATTTGTGTGTCTTCCATTCCGCAACATTTTCCAATACAACGTTTATTGTTTTATGGTGACGATTGTGAGTGAAATTGTGAGTAAGACCGCCCCGTTATCTGCATGGTGTCGCATCTGTCACTGTATCTGTCGTGAATTTAAAGAGGAAATGATAATTTTAAGGTTAATAGAGGCACGTAATACGGGAGCCCAAACCTTTTGTTTTGGTTGGACCGAATTAATTCATGGTATACCTTCCTATGCGTCTAATGAATCTACCTGTCACTCAATTTTTATCAAATCGCTTTAAAATCGTCTTTTTTTAAATTTAGAAATCAAAATCGTCCTTAAAATGGAATAAGAGGGCCAAGGATGAGGTTTATATCGTAGAAACCGAAGCCTCTATAGGACTAGAATACCTACGGTTGCGGCCATTTGGTACCTACCAAGTACTAGCTAATGTCTAGGTCTAATGGCCTCTTATCTTGCTTTAATTTTCGCATTTATATCGGCAATAAAACCATTTCCTAATCATCATTCATCTCTGCCTGGTTATTTAATAAATTACCGACCCATAGACCTACGTATCCCACCCCCATTGGCATTAGGCCTAGGCTAAGGTGACCAGATTTCTGAGACAAAATCCGGGGACAAAACATGACGTGTTTTTATTATTGAAAAACAAAAACGGGGACACTGCAGCCCTTACCATTCATTCATAAAGCAGCATTCAGAAAGTTTCTCTCTCCCTATTTATCCTAAACTGCAAAGGAGTTGAATATAGTAGGTAGCTACTAGGCTACTAGGTAGTAGTACTACAAATTTAATTGATTACCTAGTAACAACGAGATTTTTTTTCTCTGATCAAAGTTGCCGAGATCAAGAACCCCCATAAAATCCGCAGCAAAGAAATAGGTACTACTACTATATCGGCCCGACACTTCACCCAAACTAGCTAAAGCCTTCTCCTTATTCCTGCCGTTCTAAAATAGTGAAAATAAGAGGTCATACTAATGATTGTAATCAAAAGGGACAGTGTTTGGATTTGACCTAGTATATTGAAATTTTTCTGATTTCTGACCGGTGCACTAGCCTAACCTATTGTGCATTTCTCAGAGGAGTGTACTTAAGAATGGGTTTGATTTTGGTCAGCTTCTCCATAAAATCCTGGCATTCTACCTAGGTTGAAGTTGGTCTTTGTTGTTGGAAGGTATAATCTCGCAATTTTAAGTACAGTGCGAGTAGTACAGTGCGCAACTAGGTACTACCTAGCCTATGTAGGTTTGGTTAACATTTTCGTTTGTTTTTTCTCTGTATTCCAATTTTGGATCTTCCAGTCACAGTGAAAACCGGGGACACTTCTGGGACAGCAGTAGCAGGGGACAAGTCACTGAAAATGGGGACTGTCCCCAGAAACCAGGAACGTCTGGTCACCCTAGCCTAGACTTAGATTTATTACCTATTTGCAGAGACGTTTAAGTCTGTTGATTTATTCATATGTTAAAATATAAAAGCATAGGCTATCCTAGTCAGTGGCATTATTTTTTATATTCAAGTTATTTAAGCTAACAGACCCACAAGTCGACCTATCTTGTCCTGTTGAGGTCAGCATAGGCCTACTAGCCTATGTGCCCTGCCATGCTGAGAATAGGCCTTTATTTATATCCTGTATTGAAAGGCCTTGTATTTATCCTGCATTAGTGTCTTCATATTTATAAAGAGAGTATAAAACATATTTTAGGCATAGGGTTTCTTTTTTCAGGTTATTTTCAGCATTAGTGCTGGTCCATAGGTCTACCACCTGTTGATGTCAGCGTAGGCCTGATTTCGCCAGGATATGGGCCACTTAATATTGTTTCTTTTTTTGGTTATAGGCTAAATGACCAAGCAATGACAAAACAGCCACCTCTCTCTTGGAATGTGGCCACTTCCCAACACAGTGCTTGAATTATGCCTTTATTTTGTCATTTAGGAGAAAACGCTTACTTTGAGAGGAGCGTAGGCAGAGGTCTCTGTTTGCTGCCTGGATGGGCCACAACTCTTGACTGATGATCTGGCCAGCGAATTCAAGTATATACTTTTTCGGGAAGGTGGCCACTATGTCACCACTCGGTCATTTACCGTAGTGCTGATGCATAGATCTGCCTGTAGGTTAGTATAGGCCTAATATCGCCAGCATATGGGCCACTTTATATTGTTTGCTTTTTTTGGTTATTATGCTTAGCCAAGCTATTGGGTAGTAACTAAACTAGGCAGTCAAGACAAGGGTCTATATCCTGACACAGATGCCTATGAGTGTGCGGCCATTAGGTTAGGCCGCGGTCTCCCACCTCCTATATGTAGTGTCCTTGAATCCTTCATTAATTTGTTCATATGATAAGAAGTAAAAGAATATCTTGGTCTCTAGGTTCATTGTTTCAAGTTATTTCATCCAGGCACTGACCCTTGGGTCTGCCTGTTCTGGCCTGTCAAGATCACCATATTAGTCCTAACATTGATTATTATCTGAGCTACTTTAAATTTTTAGTTGTTATTGTTATTTTTGTTAAAAGGTATAAATGAAAACGAGGCACAGGACAGAAATCAATGGAGACGACTCATTCACAACGGCGACCCCATATAAAATGGGTTTAAGCTAGGAAGAAGAAGAAGATTGTTATTCTTGGTATTTGGTCCAGTCCAAATTAGTTCCAATTAGTCCAGGCTGTAGCTTACCGCAATCATGTCAAAAATATTTTTGGTGATGCTGTGATACTTTAATACTTAACCAGTTACAGTGACCTCATATTTTCCAGACTGGTTATCTTGTGTTTTATGCATTTCTAAAACCATTTTTATAGGCTATGGGCAGACCACTTGTATTTGTTTTGGCCTTCCCTCTAGATTATATTATCCAACAATTTTTGTGCATCCAGTAAGGAAACCTAGTTTTTGTACTATGATTAATCTAACTCCATCCACTGAGATGTTGGAAATTAATTCTATGAATGCAATAGTGGTCTGCAGTTGGGACTAAGCAAATGAGAACAATTTGCAAATGCAGTGCCAAGACCAGAGGGAACAAAGTTGGCAAAACTTCAGAACCAAGTTATTCACATAAATGTGCAATGTGACGTTTATATTGAAATACTGAACTGGTGTGATGTCTTGTGTGGTCATGGCACTATAATCCTGACTGGCTTTGTACCCTTAAGTACATTAGTAACTGTACAACAATTATGTACAGTTACAATGACAAGGGCAAAATCAACATACTGTATTGTACTAGAAAACTGTATTATCTATTTGAGAAAAAGGTACGTTTTTTCATATATTTAGGCATACGTACACTCATTATCTAGGAGTTTACTGGTGAAACCTCTTCCTCTTTAACTCTGGTTGTCTGGTGATGAATATGTATTTATTGTTTATCAGTGGATGAGGATGATATGTATGGTTTTTCATCATCATCTTGGTTCGTAAGAAATGCATCTGTATGGCACGGTCTCTAAATAAGACAGTCTTTAGTAAGTTCCATACTTCTGGCTAAGAACAAAACAGGTACAGGCCTGAGTTTAATGATCACCGGAATAACTTTACTTTGTTAGTTGTATACTAATGGGCTTGACTATTTATCTTGTTCATTTTCATGTCTTCCAAATGGTTCTGCAGTAGTACAGTGTTCTGTATTGACATCTGGTATAGTTGATTTCCTCCCACCCAGGTAGGAATTTGGGTAATACAGAATATGAATTGTGGTGTTACTGAAACATTGTTTATATAACTGTATAAAACAGTTTTGTTCATACAAGCTCATTAATCATAAAGGAAGTTTTTTCTCCTCCTTACCTTACAAGTTTTCTCTTCATTCCTTGAAAAAGTGAAGATTAAATAGTGGCAGTGTGAGTTTTCTGAATATTGACTAATATATCATGAAAATAAGTGAATTCGTGATTACTGTAATGGATTTCTATGAAAGCAATTTATATGTATATAAGAACTGCTATATATGTACTACGATATATATGATTAATGTACAGTGGGTTTCTATGAACAAATTTTTATAAACTATATTGTGTGAATTATTATACAGTAGGTATATGGGTATATGTATCTACATGTTTACGCTAGTATATGATTACTGTAATGGGTTTCTATGAAAAAATTTGTATAAAAATAATACATATTATGAATTCCTATAAATCATGATAGATAATGTAAATATGATCAGGTAGTGTAATTGACTGGTCAGTATTTTTGTTTCTTTGTGGTCATGGTAACATTTCAGCTTAGGCATATATGAACGCTAGACAATTTCTGGTATCCTTAGATATTTATTGGTTTGTTCAGTCTTGTTTATTGGTTGTTTCTGTTTGCTATACAGGAAAGCAATGCAATGATTTATGAAGAAATTCAGCAAATGGTATATGAATATGGTTGCATGAAACTCAATTTACCTAATCAGTTTTGTCTACATTTTTTCAAACCAAACTGAACTCCAGGCAGTCACTTATAGTTGTATTTTTTTTTTATTACAGGTGCGGTTCTGGTTGTGGTGTAGCACTTAACAAAATAGGTGGAAAACCTTAGTTATCCTTAGGTGCTTCTACGGCGCGTTGTGCGCGAATCATCTGCAACTAGTGATCTTACTGTTTATTGCAGTAACTAAACAGAAAAGTGGAATTTACACAGAATTATTTTTAAACTAAAAAATTTGATATACAGCACCAGATGCAATCTATTTTTATATGACTTCGCTCTGAACAGCGCTTTAGCAAACATTAATGCTGGCGAAACTCTTGTTGAAAACTCCTCATCATGGATGGAGATGGAGGAACTCCACGCCGAGTAGTGAGAGTACCTAATTCAAGATTGTCTGCAAAAGAGAGAGTTCCACTTTCTGAAAAGGTAAGTGCAAATACATATTTGGAAATCATTTTTTTTCAAGTCTTTTAATGTATTTGCTAATGTAAACCATTGTCATGCTGAACTTATCACTACAGTTTAAGATGCTGAAAAGGTCAGGTTACAAATACGTACCTTTTAGTAGTTGTTAATTGGTCCTTGGTTTGTGTCTGTTTGAGAATCGTGTGTGGAGTTTTGCTGGTTGATAGAGATAATACCAACCTGTAATTTGACTGATGGATGAGCTGTTGTGAATTTTCCTTCAATTTAAGGGGGGCTGGCCGGAACCCCTATATATGGGGGTATAGGGCAAAAAATGCAAAGTCGTGAAAAAATTCATGGAGCTTCATATGGCAATTGAGAATACGTATACGAAATATTTCGTCAAAATTCCTCATACTTTCGAAGTTACAGGGTAATTAGTAAACATAACTCAATAAGCCTAAAACATTGATCCGTACAAGAAAATGCAATATTTCTTCTGTTATCGTAAATTTTTATAATTATTGTCAAAGAAATTGTGAGAAATGGCATCTGTAGAGATTCCATGGCTCGCAGAGGGGAGTATCAAGTTCAGCCATGATCAGTGTGACCACAGACTTCAAGTAGTCTACACGTTCGAGTTACACCTCTGACATTCGCTTGCTTTTACATATGTTTATCTATGTTTTGGTAAGAATTTCATCATGCCAATGAGGAAAAGATAAGGAAAACATCTCGCTAACATAAAGACGAAGAAAATTCACTCTAATATGATTACAGAATATCATAATATATGCAATATTAGCGTAGTTAGTGAAGTGAGAGAGAGAGGGAGGGTTGCGTCACACTGTCCCCCAGGCTACGATCTTTGAGCAAAGGGGTCTTAATTTATGATAAATAACATAGTTTTGGTTTATTAATACCCAAAAAGGAATATGAAATTCATAATAATCATGATTTATTAACATTGTCTTTGTAAAAAGAGAGTACAACTTCGAATTTCACCTCTTGACATTCTCTTGCATTTACGTTTGCTTTTTTTTTCGGCAAGAATTTCATCATGCCAAAACATAAAAATACTAGGAAAACTTCTAGCTAACATACAGAAGAAGAAAACTTGCTGTAATAAGCCGAGTTAGTGAAGAAGAGAGAGAGAGAGTTGCGTAGGAAGGAGTGCCCCGTCTTGCCTGACGCAGTGCCCCAAGCTACGATATATGAGCAAAGGGATCATCATTTATGAATTAAATTATGATAAATAAAATAGTTTTAGTTTATTAATACACAAAAAAGAAATATACATTCATAATAATCATTATTTATTAACATTGTCGTTATAAAAATACGAAGAAAAACTCTGAACGCCTGTATCTCAAAACTATAGTTATTGACCTTCAAAATCTATCTTCTCACTTAGTTTTAAAGCTATAACATTGGAATTCGGTATATAACTCAGAAAGACGTTATAGAACAATCAAATGAAGCCTTTTTTCCAATTTTTGTTTCGTCTTTTTTTTTATAAATTTTGTTTTCCTAATTTATAGGGTTTATTTTTTACCATAATGAAAAATTCATATCTAGCAAAAAAATGACTTTTAGAAAAAAAACTCCTCATTTGATTGGAGCTCTACATCAGGTCTATATATGGTAGTAATCCCAGGTCTTAATATTAAATATCAAAGGAGGAGATAGAATTTGAAAAATGGTTATTTTCGGGATAAATCGCCCTGGCGTCACAAAACCGAAGGTCAGAGGCGAAAATCATATGCGGTTTGGAGATGTCCCAAGTCACCTTATTAAGTGGTATGAATATCAAAGTCCTGTCCTTAAAGAATGGCATTAGAAGGCCGGCCCCCTTAAGCTTTTTGGCATGTAGATATCTGTGTTTACTTCAGTTGATAATGGGAGACGATAGACCTGTGTTATTGAAGCACAGGGCTTAGAAGTAAGAACTTCTGTTACTTGGGGACACCACATTTTGAAGCGAGTAAACTAAGATGACAGAAAAATAGAGATTGGTCGAGTTGAGGTAAAGAAGTGTAAACAATCAAAATTTATGATAAATGTGCACCATCTGTATTACTTAATGCAACAGAAACATAAGCCCTTGCAAAGAAGATGGATGGTTTGCATAACTGTGATAGCGCAATGTTAAAATTGATGGCTGAAGTATTTTTTGAGAATCTTGTTTTGTCTGCGTTTTCTTGGGATATTTGGTACATATGATCAGGATTCATCTCTCAAAGGTCTGATATCAGAGTAGCTTGCAGTTGTGGACATTGCAGAACTTTTGTACCTTCACTGTTATGTACTCTTCCCATATTGCTGTGTTTATGGTATTTTTTTCTACCTGGGATTATTTTCTTATGTTAATAATTGGGTTCTAGCAAAATTCTGGAGTAGTTACTGATATATTTAATGGTGAAATTAAGAAATTACTGTACGTACTGTATTTTTATCATTGCATTCACTATCTACTTAACCAAAAATGAAGTAGTATCTGTTATTGCTTGATTTTATTGTAAGAATTTATTTACAAGTCTTTAGTTCCTATGCACACAGAAACAGAAATAAGGTTCTAAGCCACTCAGAAATTTCTGTTCTCTAGTTGTTTATTGTTGATAAGAATTAGCAGATGGCTGCCAGTTTTTTAACTATCAGTCCATCAGCCATGGTCATAGTGTTTGCGAAAATGCTTTATCAAATAGCTTATATTTACAGTGCAGTGATGAAATCTGATAATTTTGCAAGATCTGGGGACACCAGGGGATCTCTTACAAACACTGTCCTGCCCAGTGTATTCCTTGTGTCCTTTGGCACTGTTGGTTAGTTCTAGCTAACATTACATACTTGTGGAGAGGTTTAAGAACAGTAATTATTGTAAGACATGATAAATGTTTGTTCTGATAACAGTTAGCCTCTTCCCCCATTATGAAAAATAGTGTCTTGATACGGAAAACACGAATTGATGTTTAACCTGTGTAATGATGTCAACTCTAATGTTGAAGGAAGAGCACTTGTGTCAAGCAGTCTTAGATAAATCAGTCACTGTCTGAGCCAGTATACAGACAGAATGTAGATTAATAGCCAACTGTAAGGATACAGGGTATGGTTTTGGTAAATTTTTCTACTTTCTGAAAACTGTCTTAATTACTTTGTCATCTGCTTTTAATGACCTTGATGAGCAACTTTTGCATCAATTAAAACTTCTAACTGAAAATATTTCTCCAGCAGTTTCTGGCTTTCAGTAGAAGTCCACTTTAGATTGAAGGGTGGTGTTTTTGAACTGGCTTATCTTTGAACAGTTGTTAAATTCTAGTGTGAAATCATTGGGTTGTATGTTAGCCCAAATTTGGACTGTGCGATATACTGGTGCTCTCTATAAAAATGGATGGCAATAATGTATATGAAATCTAGTCTGAATATGACTTGGCTCAGCTGAGGGTCGTAGAACATAGTACACTACATTGATACATAACTTTCAGGCATCCATTTTCTTCAACACTTGTCTTCGTTTCTTTGGTAATGATTCTATGTGGAGCAAAGGTATATTCATTGTGTCTCAGTGCTTTTGCTCTCATTTTTTATCCTATGACTGTTATTATAAAGTGTAGTGTCAAGGTGCACGGAAGTATAATTTAGGCTGTTCTGATCTGTGCTGGAGGATTGTCCGTGGTCCAATAGGAGTGGTACTTGGACTCTGGGCACTCTGTGGGCCTTCCAGTTTTGGACAAGCTGTTACATCAACCCCACTTCAGACAGTTCCACTAAAAAATGCACCAGCTCGGCCTTCATATTTGGAGGCTGCAGGTGGGTTTTTGTGTAGAACAGCTGAGGTCTTTGTGAACCTACTAAACTTTCCACAACAAGTTTTCCAAGATGTAGTGGAAAATTTTCTGTTGGCGTCAGCAAGCAAGGTAATCCTCTCAGAGCCATTTTTCTACAAGTGGCAGACTTTCTTTGTTATTCAAGATTAATGAAGTTGTTTGTGATGAGAATTAAGGGTCATTGATCAGCTATGGCATAGGTATTTGAGAGCTGGAGATTGGACCTTAGCTCATCAAGTTAGTTAAGGCATGTGTGCCCTAGCTTCGAGATTGAAGTATCTACCAGGGCATATGTATATCCCCTAGCTGAGATTATCCTCAGTCTAAAGATTTACCAAGCCCAACTCTGTTTCTTTTCTTCTTTTCATCTGCTAGACAAGTGAAGTCCATTTTTTTCTCAAGTGACATCACTTTCTAGCGGCTGGAGGCACGTAACTTTATGTAGTTACTGTTTTAACTGCCTAGGCATAAATAACATTCTCTAAAAAAACAGGGCTTTAAGAACATATCTGAGGAGTTGCTTTTAGCACCTTGTGTATTGACATTTGAAAATCATTTCTTTCTGGTTAGTAAAGGTGATTTTAGGTGTTTATAAGAACACTACCGAGGACTAGACATGCAAGGGTTAGGCTTTGAGCTTTAGGCAATTTGAGCATCTTTGGTTTTCAGAACACTCTTTAAGGTGGAGGTTGTTTCATTTGTGTAAATTTCTTTCTTACATTCTTTTCTCCACTGGTTTTGTGGTGCATTGAGGCCAGGACTTTTTGCCCCTGCCTTGGACATGTTGCTCTATTAAAACACTTATCAAGTTTAGTTTGCAAACCGCATGCAGATTTGATCTTGACCATTTCCTTTTCGTATGTGCTAGGCAGTTACATATGTAGTAAGCAGCTCTTCTGAACATTCTTGATGGAGTTGTGATTCCATAAGCAGCTAACACTTATTCTGAAAATTGTAGGTACAGTCTTGTATATGATTTAGTATTAGTGTTTTTTTTATACCCAGTCGGATGTTTTTACTCGATGTTTTCACAGTTAGGAACAAAAGGTTTTAGAGGGATGTGGAAGGAACAGTTAAACAAGAGTGAATTTTTTGCAGTTAGCTGGTTACATGAGAGTATTCTCTTATTTGTTTTCTCTTGTTTGTTTTATCCAAAAACTTTTCGAATTTTTCATGTACTTTTTCAGACAACGCGTACTTTTTCAGCCTGCGTTGTCCCTTTGTTGTTCAAAAGAGAGACCTGTCATTTTTTCTGCATTAAGTCCTTCTATCTTGTTATTCCCTGTTAATTTCCCATTTTTTACTCTGAATTTACCCTCAGGCTAGAGCATGAGTGGCACCTCTTTCTTTCTTCTAGTCTCCACTGGTAGTAGTAATCAGTATTGGGGTGCCTGATTTTCCATCTTGATAGTTGTTACAGTCAGAAATCTTTGAAGTAAAGGAGAATGAATGTGAAATGATGCATAGAAACTGAATATGGTTTGACCAAGCAAATAATATTGTATGGATTGAAGATTGACTCTTCTCTCAACAAAGGTTTTGAGGAATATTTTGTCGTTAATAAGGAGACCGAGAGGAAGACCTAGACAAAAATATATGGTGAGAATGACTGGAGGAAGAATGTCTGCAGCTCAGTTGCTGCAGAGAGCCGGAAATAGAGAGGAATGGTGAGCCATGATTGCCGACGTCCTTGGGATATGGCACCTGGATAATGATGATGTTGAGTATACTGTAATGCTTAATAATGAATGCTTTTCCTTCCCATGTTCTTGGAAACTTCAGAGAGGTCTAAGAAAACCCAGTCACTCTCACCAGGTAGCCTACAAGAGAGACCTCTGTCATCCCAGATAAGAAGCCCCTGACTCATACTAATGAAAAGAAAGCGTGACACCCTAAATTAGAGAGCTCAGTTTGAGAAAGGCCTTGAAAAGGTCCATATTATAATGGAAAACTTGATATACAGTTCATAGGCCCTACTTACCTCAGCAAGATGAAGCCTTCCATTAGTGGAATAATCCTTTATTATATCTGTGGAATCTGTAACTTTGATAAACAACAGGAGCGATGGCTGTTTCAGAGGCAGAACGTGAGGGAGACAGACACAGGACTTTTTTCCTGCTTGATCTTCTGGTTGCCAGTACCTGTTTCATTATCCTTACAAACTTCCAGCATGGATGTAACCCTCTGCTTCTCAAGGGAATTTTTAATGACAGTGAATTTGCTAGTGTACTTTTTGTCAAATTAGGCCATGGTATCTTGAGGTATTTTTGTTATGTTACATTTTGTGATACACAGATTGGTGTATGTACTCAAGAAATGGAACAATCCCTCAAAAATGTCAGATATGGTTTCTTATTTAGGGGCCTTCACCTTTCTGGTGCTGTGGACCCTTGCTTTTATATGGGGAAGGTATTACATGAGCTTTCTCATTGCTACCAGACAGACAGGTACAGTAAAGAACATTGGGAACTTGACCCGTGTTTGCAAATTTCAGTTCCATTTAGTTCGAGGAAGGAATAGAAGGATATCACACAGATCCTACAGGTCGCAGTCAGCCAACTCTGGAATTAAAACAGTTTGCCTCCTTCCATCTTGAGGCTCATAGGTGTTTGGTGAGGAAAATCTAATTTCAAATAAATAAATTTTTTCATAAAAGCCCAATTGTCAGTTTCCTCCTCCCACCCTCACCTTTCTTATAGCTAATTGTTCAGACTGTACAAGTACGTAATGAGTAGTTAGTTAGCTAGTTGTCTTTGAACTGCTACTGAAGCAATTTTTCAGAAACCTGATGAGGATGACATTTTGTTTGATACATGAAATGGGCTGTATTGGAATAGTGGGCTTTTATGGATAAAATTTTTACAAAATTTGCATATCTGCTTTTTGCCTGTTGAGATTAGGATTAGATATGATGTTGCGTGAGGAATTTCACAATTTTATCAGGTATTTCTGTTGATAAAGTGACTCATTGTTAACAGAAGTGATTGTATTTCTTAAGAATTGTTAATTCTTTTCATTATTGGTTATTGTGGTCTTCTATAAAATCTTTACCATGTAAAGATGTAATTAGTTAGGGAAACATAGATAAGAATAGCTTGTGGTTGCTAAAACTTATCAGAATTGTTATCACATTGTAATCCCCAAAATATTTCCTAGCCGTAGGTACCCTGTTTCTAGAAGTGAATCATGACTGATAATAGTTGTTTTATTGAGTGATCATAAACTATATTAAAAATTGGCCAATGGCTCTGATAACTTATCCTGTGTTAGATAAGATATCTGATAATGCTAGGTCGAAATAGCTGGGTATGTTGATGAAACTATGGCCCTTATGTTCAGTTTTGGATCCTTGAATTTCATAAACAACGGTTTTAGCAGCATATGTTACAGTAGTATTTACATAGTGCTAGTCCAGTACGTTTTGGTATACGTTAGAGTGAAACACTCCTGTTCTCATTTTTTGAAATGAAATGTGCGCATTTGTTGCTGGTAGTTGATTTTTACTCTACCTCTATTAACAACACTGAAAATTATTGATGCCGCTGAAATTGTTTTGTGATTCAGTGTGAAGTGTATAATAGTGGTTACTAATTGTGACAGTATGTAGGTAGCTTGTTATGATACTTTGTGAAGGATTAACCATGTTTTCTATTCATATGAAACTACTTTGATTCAGTATTTGTGTGAGAAGTCTTGGACATAAAATTGTAGTGAGTCGTAAGTTAAGGGAATTGTAAAGCCCTCAAGAAACCTTAAGTTCTTGCAAACAGAAAGTTGTGTTCATGGCAGAGCCTTTCTTATGCTTGTCAGTTTCTCATTTCCTGTCATTCATCATATATTACTATAGTGGAAAGTGTTCTTGGGGCTGTTTAGCCTGATAATTTGCAAATTTTATTCTCTTGTGTTGTTTTTAGTACAGAATGTCCCCTTTTTGCTGTCGTTTATCAAGCAAAAGTTTTTAGTTTGATGGGAATGTTTTTTTATTAGATTCTTTAACCAGACCACTGAGGTAACAACCTAAGCACTCATTTGGGGCTGGCGCCAGATATGTTTGATTATTTTTTTGAAAAGGATGTTCAGTCATGAATCCATGTTGTCACGGGACATTGCTTTTTTATTAATAGTTTTTGCCGTTTTTTGAGTCCCAAAGCAAACGGTTGAAAGCCCATTGACATTGGGGCAGAGCTTTTCAACAGTATCATATTGTCCATGACTTCATTTAATTATTTCTTATTTATGAGCAATGTGATATTCATTATAAACATTTGATCAACCCTGTGTGAAAGTCAGGCTTGTCATGTTTCCTGAATATTGCAGTGTTTATGTGCTTGTCAGTTATTTGTAGTGTGTAAATTATAGGTATATCTTAGAAGCCCAAATTATGCCTTGATCAGAGGACCAAAAGGAACAGCTTTATGCCATGAGGCATGAGGAACTCAATTGCCAAATATTTTCTCAGAATGGCAAACCATCCTTGTTATTGTAATGCTTTTAGTGGTGTGAAAACTTTCTTTTGGCTAGTCTTGGGTACACATGTTTGCCCTTTGGAGCCTTGGGTTGTGGAGGTGGATGTTTACCTGGTCTGTATTGACAACCAGATTCCTTTTCTTCATAGCACTGAATAACCGCATTGGTTCCAGCTTGATGACAGCCAGAGAATTAGTTTTCTTCATACATTACTATTGGCTTTTGCAAGTGTATCTTATTTGTATTTTAAAAATACAGACTCACCCACTGTATTACAGCTGCAAGTGTTATGGCTACCTAGTTGTCTAGGTAAAACAGGCAAACCTGCAACTACTATGACTTGATCATATATGTTTATTCTTGTGGTTTTTAGTTAGGTAATTCTAAACCGTTTTCTCTTCAGTAAGTGGCATACTTTAGGGAATAATGAATCTTGTAGCAACAAAGTATGACATCAAACCCACTATGGAGTGTGGTGTCAGAAGTTAAAAAAACATAAAAGTGCCACTTTGAGGATATTTTATCTCATCTTCAAATTGGTTACACTTGTTTAATTCATTGGTGTTTGGCGAGTAACCCACATGACCCAATGTCATAGTGTGGCACAGGACATACAATTGCTAGTGGTCTGGTTAAACATAAGAAGAATATGGAAATTGATAGTTTCATATGTTAGTTTTGCTTGTGAGTACTATATTTCTCCATCTTTATGTAGGACTTAAGTAGGCTCGTAAGCATTGTTTCCATAGGTTCAGATGCTCTTTTTCCTTGTTTTTTTAAACAGTATTGACTTTGCATCCTTTTCTTTCATAAAAAACCTGGTTCTTTGTTTGTTTTTGTATTGTGGCATAAAAAAAGATGTAGGGTATCCTCCTTATGCTTTTAGTATGTCAGTGTAGGGAAAAATTTGTTTTTGGTCTTCACATGTTCCCTTTGGTCTCCTTCACATAGCTGTATAATGTACAGGTTTTCCCCTTTCTTTTCAATCAAATCTTTCAGGCAAGCCTTATCAGAGTCTTGATATGCTCAGTGGTTGCCTTGAACTACTTTATACCATCAATAAACATTGCTTCTTACTTAAGGGTTAGTAGATTTATTATGTAGTATTGCTGCATTCTGTAAATTATTGTATGTAATTTGTGGAGGCTGTGAACCCAAAAATGTTGTTTTAATTACTGTTTTAATGCCATCACAAAATATTCACTGTTTTAACGCCATCACAAAATACCGTTCACTGTTTTAATGCCGTCACAAAATATCGTTCATCATTTTAATGCCGTCACAAAATGCCATTCACTGTTTCAGTGCCGCCACAAAATATCGTTCATTATTTTAATGCCGTCACAAAATGCCATTCAGTGTTTCAGTGCCGCTACAAAATATCGTTCACTGTTTTAATGCCGTCACAAAGTACCATTCACTGTTTAATGCATTGACAGAATATCATGGCCCCTTTACCCTATAAACTCGCACCTAGCTCTAATAATGCCAAGTATTTCAAGCTGATTTTTGTGATTCGTGTAGATTTGAAATTATTTTACCATCATCAGAGGTACTGGTCATTGCACTGTGATAGATAAATTTGTAGTTTGTTAGAACACAAATTATATCTTAAAGAAATTTATTCAGTTTTCCCTAATCATAATAAAAAGCTGAAGGTGCATTTTTGTGTGAACCTACAGTATTTTAGCTGATACAGAGAAAATGAAATTGAACACTAATGTTTAATTTTCATGTACTAGATCATCATTATTCCATAGTTTATCCTCTCTCTCTCTCTCTCTCTCTCTCTCTCTCTCTCTCTCTCTCTCTCTCTCTCTCTCTCTCTCTCTCTCTCTCTCTCTCTCATTAATAAGAGGCTACTTCAAGAGTAATTTTTTTTATTTTTAACAGAGTGCTTTTGAATTGAGTAAAAAGTATTTTGAGGGACCTCTGAAAATAGTTGCATTCACAGTTAACAATCCCTGAGACTTACACTCTCATTTGCAAATTTTCTGAAAAAAGTAAGTTGGAGGAAAAAGAAAAGGAATAAGGAAAGTGGTTGGTTGTACATTACAAACTGCTTGTATGTGTACACATATTGGTTACCAGTTGGGTTTTGTGGTTAAACATTAGTTACGTATACAGTTTTATAGAAAAGATATTGCCTTATGGTTTATAGATCTTTTGTGTTGTGAACTCATAAGCATGAGTCGAAAACTTATTGCTAGAAAGGAGCTTAGTAAATTAAATGAACTGGAAAATAGCCTGAGAGATGAGACTTACAAAGGGACCACCAAAAGAGGCGCAAGATCATCGTCTCCGTCGCCGTTAGCTTCTAGATCCACTTGGTCTTCCCAGAGTCCATCCATAACCGATGGCTATGGAAAGGAACAGCTGGAGTCAAGAACACTGGAAGACAGTGACCAGAGTGATAGTGAAAGTGAGCGTAAGCCATCCAAAGTAGTGCCAAGCCTTCATGGTGTCAAATTAAGGAGAGCTAAATCTCCTTCACCACTTTTGAGAAGTACAGAGAGACCATTAGAAGAAAGTCCAGTCACTGGTCTTAGTGTTCCCATAAGACCAAGAGCTCATTCTCTTACCAATCCTCAGTCTCCACACTCGGGGACAAGCGTTGTGAGGAGCCACAGTTCAGCCGGGACCATTCAGAGAGGGAGGCCTAGATCTTTGATTGTCGAGGGAAATACACCAATTCCCAGCAGTAGTAGACCAACCTTATCCTCCCTTACACCTTTCATCAACAAGGAAAGGGGTTCATTCTCACGGCTTGTCTCTCCTCTTGCAAGGGATGCGAAATCTTTGAAGAATCCTCTTCATCCTAAGAAGGTGGCCTCCCCTCTGTCAAAGCCTCAGTATGTGGTCCACACCACGAAACCTGCAGACTCATGTGATGAGGAGGAGAAAGAGGTAAGGCACTCATATTATTAATATAAGTTTTGGTGATTATGAGAAATAGTGTGAAATTTTTTTGTTACTCAAACTGTTAAAGCGTCTCGATTGTTTTTCCCCCTCATCATTTTTCTTCATTTTCATGCTATACACATACGTACTCTAATGCTAGATGTTGTGTCTTGTTGAAAATCAAATTACAATACTATATATATATATATATATATATATATATATATATCTATATGTGTATATATGCAGTGGGCCTCCCGTATTCATGTTCTTCGGATTTGCAGTCTCACACATTTGCGGATTTCTCTCTGGACCATATCACCATATCTACCTAGTACGTATTCACGGGAAATTTGCCAATTCGCGGTATTTTTCTATGAGAAATATCCAGAAATTCCTGGGTTTTTTTTATCAATTTCATCATAAACTGCACTTTTTTGATAAAATATTAAAAAAACCATGTGTAACATTTTTACTGGGTTTTTCTTGAGTTTTACCTACCAAAATAGGCTGTTTTCAGCGTCGTCATGGGTTTCAACTATTTGCGGGGGTCAAGGTACACATCCCCGCTAGCACGGGGGTACCAATGTATATATATATATATATATATATATATATATATATATATCTATACATATACATACACACACACACACACATTATAGATTGGGAAAAGTAGTTGTATCGGGTTCTTTCATTTTAAGGTAGCTGACATACAATAATTAATGGTGATAGTAAGTGGGAAGACCTTTGAATGATTTCGCATGGAGTGTCTTGTGGGAAAGTGAATATATGTTCAAAAATGGACCAACTGTTGGAATTACATGATTTTCAAAGAGCATTCTTAAGGGTAGACATTTATTAGAGTAATATGTTTTAACATTGGATGGAAGAGCATTTAGATGGTTTGGTCATGTGGAAAAGTTAAGCATAACTTAGTTTAACCAGACCAGAGAGCTGATTAACAGCCCGAAGGATTAGATATTTTTACGTGGCTAAGATCACGTGGTTACCTAGCAACGGGACCTACAGCTTATTGTGGGATCCGAACTATATTATATAAAGAAATGGTCATGTGGAAAGAATGGAGGGGGACAGGTTGCAAAGAGGAGTATATAGTATAATTCAGAAATGCTGAGAGAGAAGAAAAAAGGAACGAAAACCAGAAAGGGAAGTGTAGATGAGGAGGAAGTGGTATTGAATGGAAGGGCTTTAGCATCTGAGTATTGTGTGTGTGTGTGTGTAAGGTGAAGGTTATTAGTATGATAAGAGAGGCAAATCAACACATTTCTAGGCTCTCATAGACCTCTACAAGATCGAGGTGTGGGTGTGTGTGGTTGCAGGTGGTGTCAATGTGATGTTGGTGATCATCCCGTGGAGGTATAAGCAACAGTCATTGTTATGCATTTGTTTTGCAATTAATGGGTAAATGTAACAGCAACATGAGTTATTTTTTCACAAGGGGAACAGCCTTATTTATTCAAGTTAATGTCAGTTTTATACGGCGCCGAATAAGTGATTCAGGAGCCACGAGTAGCAGCTAGTTGTTATTTCGTAAAATGTCTGGTATTTGAAGAAGTTGGGTGACTGTAAAACAATAGCTACAGGTTAGATAGTTGGGTTACTGGTTGGGGGGGCCGGGGAGGGGACGTGGAGAGTAGGTGTCTGAGAGAGAGAGAGAGAGAGAGAGAGAGAGAGAGAGAGAGAGAGAGGGTAAATGACACTTGGCAACTTTTCTCTCCCACGAGCAACCACCTCCGTATGTCCCCCATGTCTTCCCCCTCTCCTACCTCCTCCTCTCTCTCTCCATCCCCCTCCCCCTCCCCCTCCATGCCCTCCTTCCCTCCTCTCCCCTCCGCCTGCCTGCCTGTGGTTCTCTCTCCTGTCATCTGTTCATGTATTGTCTTTCCTCTCCTCTTCGTTATCTCCCAAATCCCTCAGAAGTTGGCATCGGGGTAGGAGAAGGTCGGATATACTCTAGACTCATCCAACGAGGCGAATCCAAGTTACTCTGCCGTTTTAATTCCCGGAAAAACTACGCTCATTTCTCGTCGCACCTCTGGCTTGCCAGGGCCCTTGGATGGTAGGGTAGGGGGGCGCCCCTGGCTGTAGCTCCGGTGGGTATGGCCGGTGAGAGGGGGGAGCACGGGGGGGGATGGGAGGAGGAATACCAAACGCTGATGCTCTTACCAACTCCGTCATGATTTTCACGAATGACGATTCAGGTTATGACGATTTTGTCAAGAATGATCAGCGCTGCCGAGTCCTTTTGCTTGAAGCCTTCCACCTTTCTTCTTCCCGCTAAGTGGAAACAAGGTTGAGTGCGGCGTGTGTGTGTGTGTGTGTGTGTAGCTGGTGGATGAGGTTATGCCGGGGGGAAGAGGAAGAGGGGGGTCGGCTGGCGACGTTCGTGCGTGCATACGTGTTCGCGAGATGATGAGGCCCAAAGGACCTCTCGCGTGTCAGTCTACCTTTGACCCTGTTCTTGTTACGATTACCTGTGGAAGGTGGGCGAGCGGGCTGGCGGGCGCACTCGTGTTTTTCGAGGTGGAACTCTTTCGGGATGCAGTGTTGCGCCAGAGGCATGAGGGTCTTTTGCCCCGAGTGAAATGCAGAGACGAAATGATGATAAGATCGAACCTGCCGTGACCTCCGTTTCGGGGATTGAGTGACGAACGCGAAACGCTCAAGAAGATGAGGTTGTTTTCGAACGACAGCTGAGGGGCGGCAATGCACATGCATAGTATTCTACCGAGGTAGAAGAAGAAGGGCTTATTTGGATGTGGGTCGTTCTTCGTCGCCTGTGTAGAGCGACGAGCGACTTGGGGTGTTGTTTGTCTGTTATCGTCGCCCTCGTCGTATATTTTCTCTGTGAGATCTCTGTCCAGTTTCAAAAATTGGTTATTGTGAAGTGCTTTCGTATCCTTCATTTGACTCATAATAAATCACTTTGGTCAATTTGACTCGCTGCTGCTCGACGAGCGAGCTAGCTAGCTAAGCTCCCTTGCCTACGGCCCCACCTTCTATTTCTACGCCCACAACTTGACGCCCACAGCCTGTGGACAGGAATGTCCCACCCGCAGGACCGGTCTGTCGTGGGCTGCATATTAAAAGGTAAACCTAGGGATTCAAGCATCGAGTCCCTGGCACTTGGGAGGACCTACCTACCTACCCCCAATCCTCACCTCTCTCTCTCTCTCTCTCTCTCTCTCTCTCTCTCTCTCTCTCTCTCTCGCCTGTCTTTTGGGACCGAATGTGCATATCAACAGTGCACGAGAGAAGGAGCGAGCAAGTATTAAGCCCTTCTTCGAAACCAATCGGACCTATCGAGTTGGATAGGTGCCAGCTGATAAGAAGGACGTGTGGTGTGCGTTCGTGTATATGTGTTCGTGTGACCTTCGCTGGATCGTTGTTGCAATACGGCTCCTGAGAGGAGGGGGCGGTGGTGGTGGTCCTTCTTCCTGACTCGAGTCCTAGGACGAGCGGTTTCGGACCATTTGTATGGAGGGGTGATGGTAGTGGTGAGAGTAGTAAATGAAATAATAGAGAGACCCTGGTGCTCGTGTTTATGTTCACTATATACTACGTCCGTCCTACGGGCTGCTCTTAAGCAAGAGCCCGTGGTGGCATAAAGCCAGCTTAATCTTAAACAACTACGTCCGTCACTGACGATAGCAGCACTGCGTCCTGAATAGAGGAAACAAAAACAAAAACTTTTGAGTGGTGATTATAATATGTAAATGAATAATAAGAGACCCTGGTGCTCGTGTTTATGTTTACTATACTTCCGTCCCTGACGATAGCAGCACTGCGTCCTGAATAGAAAAGAAAAACTGGAGTCTGTGGGAGCTCTTCTCCCAGCTGTGTTTGTTTGTATTTTCTCGTTTCCCACGAATCTGAATTGTGATTAGTTTCTGAAAACGGTTTTTTTTTTATTTTCATTATTTTTTTTCTTCAAATTCGTCAGGATTTGCGTCAGTCCTTCATAGCAGGGGACAGTCCCCCCTTGGAAAGTTGGGGAGACATCCCGGACCCCTTTTTTTTTTGAGGAAAGGGGGATTGCAGAACAGATCCTATTTTTTTACTCTTATATAACCCCCCACCCACGAGGAACCCACGATGGAGAATTCGAACAGTGCGGCCTCCTCCAGCCCCGTGATCGGGGACCGTCACCAGAACGAGGAGAATGAGAGGCAGCGGAAGAAGAGCCGTGAGAGGGACAAGGATAGGAAGGAGAGGGATGAGAGGAGCAGGACTCCTACGTATAAGGTAGGATATGATGTGGAAGAAAGGTCCTTCCTCTTTTTTTTTTTTTTTTTTTTTTTTTTTTTTTTTTGTTTTTTTTTTTTTTTTTTTTTTTTTTTTTTAATCGACCTTCAGGGTCAAGGTTGCTATCGTTCAAGAGAATTGGCACTCCCAAGCATTGTTGTATTGGTTGTGTATGCACACAACCAATACAACCACTTTGTTGTGTATTTATTTTTATTTTAAATAAAATAAATAAACACCAATTGGTTGTGTATTTATTTTTATTTATTTGTGTGTGTGTGTAAATACGTGGATATGCCGATTTGCATGTACGTGGGTACCGTTTCTATTTGCCCCGCTCGATGGCTGTAGTTTTATACTATCTTAAAATTCAGTTTCACCCAGACGTCTCTCTGTCATTATATATATATATATTATTATATATATCTATATATTATATATATATATATATATATATATATATATATATAAAATTAGGTTTAGACGAACGATTTTTTTTGACGTTTCTGTTCAGCTAAGGGACAGTTGGTTTCTATTGAAACCAGTTGCCTGTTAGTTGATTGCAACACGTATTTAATACCTGGTAACGAGTCCTCCATCGTGAGTTGCAGCCAAGGCAAAGAAGGTCACGTAAAATGAACCACTTCGTAAAAACATTGAAAGGGTAATGTGTCTAATGTATAATTTGTATTATACATAATATTGATATTTGTGGAAATAGTTGCGAAACATAATTGTGAGAATCATTATTCGTTTCTCTACTCTTTGGTGTGTGTGTGTGTGTGTGAAAGACTTATTCCATGGTGCAAGAAAGCTATGTGTATGTGTTTGTGAAAGACTTATTCAATGGTGCAAGAAAGCTATAATGAAGAAACCCTCTTGGAAATTAGTGCAATATTTTATTCTCAGTCCGATGATTTCCTGTAGACTTTGCTGCCGAATGTTGACTTTGCTTTGAATTGGTTGGTGTAGTGTTTACTTTCATATAAGGAAACTTTCTCTTGCACACAATCACCCTATTCATGCCTGTATTCCTCACAGTGGAACAGTCTCTCTGAGGATGTCGTGCAATTGGAACTTTTAAAAGTGCAAGCGAAGATGCAATGCATTAACGACCCTAGTACAGTTCTCCTTGTATTTTGGTAATGTACTACTTGCATTTTTATCCATTTATTGATTGGTTAATTTATTTTTCACATATCTAATAACTGACCTCTTCTTTTTTGTGTGTTTTCTCATTGCCCTCTGTCACTCGTTTCAAAATAACATCATATTCATTGGAGGTCTGATGTCAAATGAATGGCTTCTGTGGTGGGCTTTTTCCATATGAATGGGGCCCATCTTCTTAATAATAATAATTGTGTTGAAAAAGAAACCCACAAAATTATTGTGTATAACGTGTTTACTTATAAATATTTACATTCTGTTTTACTCAACGCTCGAGTACTTTCAGGCTCTACAATTTACACGTCCCTTTAAAAAAAAGGGCCACAGATAGGGCCTGAAAGTACTCGAGTGTCGAGTAAAATTAAGTGTAAATATTTATAAGTAAACACGTTATAAACAGGGATTTTGTGGGTTTCTTTTTCAATACAATTATTATTATTAGTTATTATTATTATTATTATTATTATTATTATTATTATTATTATTATTATTATTATTATTATTATTATTATTATTATTATTAAGAAGATGAGCCCCATTCATATGGAAGAAGCCCACAGGAGCCATTTATTTGACATTCAGACCTCTAATGAATATGATGTTCATTTGAAACGAGTGACAGAAGGCAATGAGAAAAAAAAAAAGGTTCGTTATTAGAAATTAAAATGATAAATTAAGCAATCAATACATGGATAAAAATGCAAGTAGTGCATTACCAAAATACAAGGAGAATGTACTAGGGTAGTTGGTGCATTGCATCTTCGCTTGCACTCATTAAAAGTTCCAATTGCACGACATCCTCAGAGAGACTGTTCCCGTGTGAGGAATACAAGAATGAATAAGGTGATTGTGTGCAAGAGAAAGTTTCTTTATATGAAAGTAAAGCACTATACCAACCAATTCAAAGCAAAGTCAACATTCGGCAGCAAAGTCTACAGGAAATTATCGGACGTTTGAGGATAAAATATTTACACTAAATTTTACTCAACACTCGAGTACTTTCAGGTCCTACAACCTACACATCTCTTTAAAAAGGCCCTGAAAGTACTCGAGTGTTGAGAAAAATTAAGTGTAAATATTTATAAGTAAACACGTTATAAACGCAGTCATTTTGTGGGTTTCTTTTTCAATCTTCAGAAGAAAACTGAAAGAAGTTTTTGTTTGGTTGAGGACAGAACAGATTTGGAGATATATATATAATGTATATATATATATAATATATATATATATATATCATATATATATATTAGATATTATATTATATACATAACACCAGTGTTTACCTTGCAACGCTCGGTAGAAATGATAAGAAGACCCGTCCAGTCCTGCCTTGAGAATTTCCTGGACGTTCAGTGTGTGTGTGTGTGTCTGCGCGCTCTGGTTCAGGACTTAATCTCATCCTTCTCAAGGTTAAGGTCAGAGGGATCCTTCGTTGCTCGTTTGTGACCTTCGAAAGAATAGGAGGATCGTATCGTGCAGGCCATATATAGTCGAGTTTGGTTCCAGTTTGAATATTTATATAGAAGTCTCTCTCTCTCTCTCTCTCTCTCTCTCTCTCTCGTCTCTCTCTGTCTCTCTCTCTCTGCTGGATTGCTTATTATTTATTCGTTGTCGTTGTCACTTTTAACAAAGAGGTGACACTTTTGTATCGTAAGTTCTCTTTCAGCATTTGCGATTTTAGGGTGATAAACTAAGATGTCTCCCGCAGAGTGGTAGTGCTGTCAGTGCACCTCATGCGGTGCACTGTAGGCATTACTTAAGGTTCTTCGCAGCGTCCCTTTGGCCCCTCTTTCATTCCTTTCATTGAACTTCCGTTCATATTCTCTTACTTCCATTTAACTTTCCACCTTTTCCTAACAGTTATTTCATAGCGCAACTGAGGAGAGGTTTTCCTCCTGTACAGTTTTCAAACCTCTTGCTCTCAGTTTTCCCTTCAGCGCTGAATGACCTCATTGGTCCCAGCGTTTGGCCTTCGGTCCAAACACTGTATATTCTATTTATGTCACGAAGAGAAAGTTCAAAGATAGAAAGAGAAAAGAAAAAAACTCACCCACCGTCAAACTAACCTTGATTTCACCCGAATCAAGATTCAGACATTTTTGGTTCCTTTGAAGTATCTCTCTCTGTCCCTCATTGGAGGCTGTTCGTCGGATGAAGGGCAAGAGACGGCGTTGAGCATCCTTGAGTATCCTTATCAAGGACATCTTTCACATTTCGGTGACGTTAAGTGTGTCTCGGTATTTGTCACTCTCTCCCTCTTCCTTGTAAGTGAGCGTCGTCCTTTGGTCGGGCGCAGGATGCTTCGTGTCCTTTGAATAACATCCTATTGTTATTGTTATTCAGAAGACGAACCCTATTCATATGGAACTAGCCAACCACAGCGGCCACTGACTTGCAATTCTTCAAATTTATAAAGAATCTGGTGTTCACGAGGAAGGTCCTACTGGCTGCTGTATGAGCAAGAGCCCGTGCTGGCATAGGGCCGGCTTAATAAAAAAGAACAACATTAGGAAGTAAGAGAAGGTAAAGGGAAATGCAGGAAGAAGACATCTCACTTGTTCAAAACCAAAAAAAAAAAATGAATAAATAGATAAAACTTTATTTTAAAATGCAAGAAGAATGGTATTAGAGTAGCAATGCACAGCATCTTCGCTTGAACTCCTGAATTTCCAACTGCACGACATCCTCAGTCCAGTGGTGTGAGGAATAATAAAAGGACCTCTGGAACTGTAGTGACGCTGGTGTTATCGCGTGTGTCAGAGTTACTGGCAACACTGAGATGATGTTTCTGTGACCTCTAAATCATAGTACTTCATTTCCGTTATTTTGTGGATCTCTCTATCGTGCTGTCCAGTCTCTCCAAGTCCTTTTCACCGTCTTAAACGTAGATTGCCCAGAAGTAGCCTACCCCAGTGTTTGGCTTGATAGCCTAAATTTCATCAATTAATTCAAATAAAACTAGATTTTTTTTAATTCGGGGAAAATCTTGGTTTAAAATTGTATTCTCTTATCTGTCTTAAGTTTGTTCGGCATGAATTCTGGCTGTAGTATAACTTGACCCATAGATTCCCCCTACTTTTCTTTCCTCTATCTCTTCGTAGTCATTTCCAGTAAGCCGACCTGCCTCTAGTAAGTCGACCTGCACTAGAACTCATCTCTTAGTAAGTCGACCTGCACTAGATAACTCATCTCTAGTAAGTCGAACTGCACTAGAACTCATCTCCAGTAAGTCGACCTGCACTAGAACTCATCTCTAGTTAGTAAGTCGACCTGCACCAGATAACTCATCTCTTATCCGTCAGGCCTGGGCTATGGGCAAGGACACTTGGAGGAGTATAGTCGCTCATACCACGATGCCCCTACGTGATAAAAAGCTTTGGGAACCCCGTCCTCTTGCAGTAGCGTCTCTGTTTTCTCTGTGTGTGTGTGTGGTGTGTGTTTGTTTGTAAATTTGTATGTGCGTGCATGCGGGCTGCATCCTTCACCAACATAGCCTAAAGGTCGGGGGCGTTTGAATGGGACCTCGGGTGGTGGCGGGTGGCTGGCTGATGATGTTTTGCAGGTGGAGGAGGAGGAAAAAAGGTCGCCTATCATAGGAGTGGTTGGGGAGAAGCCTTGCCAGCGATGGGGGAATGATAGTGCACACTGCAACGGCAGCAGCATTGACAGCGGCTAAAACAGCAGCAGGCAGCAGGTGGTGCAAGTGGAATTCACCTGGCTTGGGAATCCAGGTGTTATGGTGTCCTCTAGGTAAAGGTTCTCTGGGGGTGGGTTTAGCTCATGGGAGAGAGAGAGAGAAAGAGAGACCCCGCCCCCTTTGGGTGTCAGTAAGGTGGAGGCAGCTATTTTTAGTGATGGGTAGTAATGAGTGGTATTGCGTATCTCTCTCTCTCTCTCTCTCTCTCTCTCTCTCTCTCTCTCTCTCTCTCTCTGCAGCCGAATTGAAAGGAAGATATTATTGGGTGCTGATTACCGAACCATACTTTACAAGAAAAAGATCGTTTGCAACTGGCCTCTCTCTCTCTCTCTCTCTCTCTCTCTCTCTCTCTCTCTCTCTCTCTCGTTATTGCTCAGGTATTGATAAACTGTAGAGTCGATTTATAGTCCTCTTCAACATATTTTTTATTGGTTTTATTTATTTCGATTCTCTGAAATGTTGTTATTTTGCAGCGTCCCTTCGGCCCCTGGCTGCAGCCCCTTCCATTCCTTTTACTGCACCTCCGTTCGTATTCTCTTTCTTCCTTCTTGTAATCCACCCTCTCCTAACAATTATTTCATAGCGCAGCTGCTTCGAGGTTTTCTTCCTGTTACATCTTTCAAACCTTTCCACTCTCAGTTTCCGTTTGAGCGCTGAAAGACCTCACATGTCCCAGCGCTTGGCCTTTGGCCTAAATTATATATTATATTCCATTCCAGCACCAAGATTTGAAAGTATTTTTTTTCTTCGAAGATTTTATCTTTGTAAACATCTGGTAAAATATAAGATACCCAAGATGATTAGTACAAGTGTAAGTGATTGTTATCGGGCTATAGTTGGATCTCAACTATAAATTAATATAATGGGAGGTTTCGATAAGCCTCCATTACGACGTCCTAACAATTACATCTCGGTTTCCCATTTCTGTAATTGCTCAGAGGATCCCAGCCCTCTACATGTTCCTGCTGACTCAAGATACTCTCTACTTGAACACTATCAAATTCTCTGAGGACGGTTTGATCATAACAGATGTTCTAATGGGGGTTTCGTGCGCTCTTCAAGATCTTTTGTTTCCCGAGGAACATTTGGTCTGGAGAGAGAGAGAGAGAGAGAGAGAGAGAGAAAAGAGAGAGAGAGAGAAATATATTCGAGATGCCATCCTAGCCTTGGAGCTTGGAGCCGTGGTTCCTGGTGACTACATTGAAGATGCCTTATTGATCTGTGTTATGTCTTTCTTCAGATGTAGAAATAATGGTCCGTGTATTTTTCCCTCTTTTTAAAATAAGACATAAAAACCTAAAAATAACATGATCAGAATTTCTATAAAAAGGAACGCTCGTCGCATGATTTAGCTATAAAACACCTGTGTGTGTGTGTTGGGGGGAGGTTAATTGGGTGTAGTTTGCTTTGCCTGGAGAACAGCTGTTCGATTTGCGTCGCTCGAATATGGGTCGGGAGGCTCAGTTTTAGCCTCAGGTGTTTCCCAAAGTAGATGTCGGGTCAGCAGTTAGTATATCCGTTTGTTAATGATTTGAATGTAAAGTTTAAAATTTTTTTTTCATGCTTTCCCGAATTTTGTCGATGGTATCGTCATCGCTGAGTCATTACTCCCGAAATTTGTCGACGGTATCGTTCTATTTGAGTCATGTCTCACGAATTTTGTTCACAGTATCGTCCTTGAGTCATGTCTCCCGAATTTTGTCGACAGTATCGTCATAGCAGGGTCATCTTTCTCGAATTATGTCGACGCTATCGTTCTGTTTGAGTATAAGTATATAAATGTTTATCTGAACAGCGTTTATTATTTTACAGTAGGCGGAAGGAGTCATTTTTTTCTATCGTAGATTGCTGTTGTCCCAGAAACTGTAGGGGAGATGGAGAAAACAGCGTGGGTTTTTATCACTGGACAAAAAAATAAAGTTGATAAAAGTCGAAAACACAAAACTCGTATTCCCAGATGTGTTTTGTTTTCCACTGTGGGTTTATGAGGCCGACATTAACACATTCCACGCTCATACGTTCAATAATAGTTTTTTTTTTTATGTAGGGTTTAGGTTTAATATTGTATGTTTTAATTTGACATTCCCATAGGGGGGGTAATACCTGTACTAAACCCACGTGGTGCACTGTAGGCATTCCTTAAGGTTCTTTGCAGCGTCCCATTCATTCCTTTTACTGTACCTCCGTTCATACTCTCTTCCATCTTACTCTCCAACCTCTCCCAACAATTGGTTCTTAGTGCAACTGCTTTGAGGTTTTCGTCCTGTTACACCTTTCAGATCTTTTCACTCTCAATTTCCCTTTCAGCCCTGAATGACCTCTTAGGTCCCAGGGCTTGGGCTTTGGTCTAAATTCTATATTTTGTTTGTCTGTCTTTGGTGTTTCTGCATAAGTGTATGATTTTAGGTCTTCCTCTCTCCTTTCTTCCTAACACCATCGGTTTATACGGGGTAGTACCGTCGGTGCACTGTAGGCAGTATACAGGAGAGTGTTTGCAGAGACCCTTAGTCCCTTAGCTGCACCCAATTTTCGCTTACTCGGGGAGTAAGCCTAGAAACTACTTTGTTGTTGTTGGCGTATCTTCACATTTCTCATCATTTCGGTTCTTGAAACAAAACGGAAAATAAAGAAAAATACTAAACGAATAATTCAACAATTTATCTGAACAACTTCAACCTTTTGTGAGTGAATTCGCATCCAACATGCGCAGCATATCTATATATTTATAAAAACAGACAATATTTTGTCGTTGCCAAGCGAACCCACAGCCATACCAACCAGCTGTGTCGCGTGCTTGCGCGCCTCGTTGTTAGCAGATCCTTCGCAGTGATATCCTCGCCCAAGATCGTCCTGGCCAGGACCCACTATGATAACAGGTCCTTCGCAGCGATATTCTCCTCGTCAAGAACCGCTGGACCGTAGCCAGGACCCACCAAGAGGGTCCTCCTGGTAGGTCCTCCTGGGGGATCCTGGCTCTAGCTATGAGCGATTCCAATCCACACGTAGGAGGAGGACTCCTTAAAGGAGCCGGGTCCTAAAAGGATGTTGGTGGTGGTGGCGCGTAGGCGCCAGATGCCATGTTGGTTTGAACGGCGCAATATTTGCAATTGTCTCGACTCCATTGGGTGATCGTTATCGTCTTCTTCCAATTCCCGTTTTCACGGTTCATTGGGATCGCCGTTGGCACGAATTTTTATCTGTTTAATTATTGCTATTGTGTTTTTTAACATTTATTGCATCGTAATTTACTTAATTGCAAGTAGATGTTTTTTTCTTTTTTATCATTTGAATTGATAGACGGGTCAATTGATTGATTGATCGGTTGGTTTCTGGTGAGCGTCGATGACGCGACGGAGAGAGAATGGGAGAGGTCGAAGGATCTATTTACATATTAAGGATTTCTTTATTATTATTATTATTATTATTATTATTATTATTATTATTATTATTATTATTATTTATTATTATTATTATTTCAGTTTTCATTTAGTGCTTAATTCATGTGGAGGAGTTTCTTGTTTTTTATGGTTTATATTTGATTTCATTAAGTTTATTGTTTGTTGAGAGTATTTTTGACCTTTTTTATATTTTCCTCGTACAACTCATGATTTTATTCCAGTATTGATTTATTTTGTAAAAATATGGTACAAATTTTATATAAAAAAATAAAGAACTTGAGAGGTATTTTTGCAGTGTATGTTGGCATCAGACTGGACTCTCTCTCTCTCTCTCTCTCTCTCTCTCTCTCTCTCTCCAGCGAATGTAGAATCCTACGTAGGATGGAGGGTCATGACAGGGCTCTTGACTGCATCCTACGCTTCCACGAGTAGGACTCCTATCCAGTCGGACCAACAATGAGGTCCTTCAGTCTATTGTTGCGAGGAGATTATGCCAGCTTGTTTACATTTGGAAGAGATAAAGAAAACTTTGTTTACCCTCATATTACATAAGTCTTGTGAATGGTGTAAGACTTGAACGTTATTCTATAGCAAGAATGAGTTATTTGTATCATTTTATGTCGTACGATTTGAAAATAAACTTTAAGAAATAAGGAAATTTATTTATTTATTTATTTTCTTGTATATACATATGTATATATATATATTGATTTATTTATTACTATATATATGTGTAAATATATATATATATATATATATATATATATATATATATATATATATATATATATATATATATATGTAATATATATATATATATATATATATATATATATCTATATATATATGTGTGTGTGTGTGTGTGTGTGTGTGTATGTATATGTATATATAATCGTCATCATCATCATCATCATCATGTAGACATATAACTTCATTAGTATAATTGACTCTCCTAATCGAATTACACTCACGTACAGTGCTATCATTACGTCAACCTCTACTACTCATTTTTCACGGTAGCCATTATCGTTACCGAGAATTTCAAGTCTTCGATTATTATCTTAATGGAATTCGTTTTCTCGATGTTATGAATATTCCATCACTTATCTTCTCCGGGGGCGGTTGTTATAATCAGCTGTTGCTGCAAATGATTTCCGGGAAATTCATGATTATCCTGGAGATGAGGGAGATGAGTGCCGTCTTCACAGTAACAATTTCGTGGGGATTGCGTCGCCTAGTTATAATTCATAGTGATTATATGACTACTTCTAGTAGATTGTGGTGCTTGCACCTTCTGTCTCAGATGACATCCAGGTATCAGGGTTGGTGATTTTTTTTTTTAAATTAGTGATTTATTTTATTTTTTATTTATTTGTTTTTTATGATTTGTTAGATGTTTTTCCAATCCTTTTTTCCTCAAAAATTTATTTTATGACAGAATTACTATTGATTTATCTGTTAGGTTTCCAACTGATTTATCGTCTAAGTTGCCAGTTCTGGCCTAAAGTATGTAACTTGCAATTGTTTTTATATCAAAATAAATCGATGCAGCACAGTTATGCTTAAGTTTTTATTAATCTCCAAACCATATTTTTCAGTTTGTTTGCTTTCAAATTAAATTAAAAAATAAATTTTAATGTTTTAAATCATGATTTTTCAAATGAAAAAAATCAATGATTTAATCACTGCCAACCCTGGGTGGCACAGGTTTTGCATCACGATTTGAATGGATTCTTTTTTTGACACATTGTGTAGATCTATTCCTGCTCTTTTAGTTCCTCGTTGAACGTGTTGTTTACGTTCTCGTCTACCGATTCGGTAGTCCCAAGTTCGATACAGCAGAAAGATTTCGATGACCTGCATAATCCTCCTTGTCAATCCGACTAGAATTACAAAAAAGTGGTTGCATAAAAATTTTGTTTTTGACTTGTTTACAAATAGGTTGTTGTTTGAAGATGGGTAGTTGGCTCTTCATGTTATTTATTCAATATTATTATTATTATTATTATTATTCAGAAGATTAATCCTATTCATAAGGAGCAAGCCCACCAAAAAGGGGCCACTTACTTGCAATTCAAGCTTCCAAAGAATACTAAGGTGTTCATTAGGAAGAAGCAAGAGACGGTAAAGGGAAATGCAGAAAGAACTCACTAAATAAAAAAAAGATAAAATATATCAACGATTTAATAGTTAGTTAAAAATGTATTAAGATGCAAAGGAGAGGAGTATTAGGGGAGTAATCATGCGAGTGAGTTTCCTATCCCAGTTCCTCTGAAGTGTTCGTAAAACGGTACATCGTGTCTCAAGCAAATCAAACAACTTCTCCTCAGCTGCCACATGGTTTACCAGCACTCACAAAGTCCTTATGTGGCATGTTGCACCAGCGAGTATGTTGCCCTAGAAATATGTGTCTGTGACGCAGAGGGCCTCTTACCCAACTATACCATCCGTCGTTTAACCTCATTCCTTTCGACTTAGTATATCAGCGTTTCCTTTTAATCATTCTGGAATGGTGTAATTGGTCAGTCGGGGAAGTGATATGCATAATACGCGTGGTATCGCGAAGTAGAATTTTCGAAGTCCCTCTTTATATTCACTGAATATACTAACCGGGTGTCGTATAGCCACCGCCAAATTCCAGTTTCATTTGGTATCGGAACTGCCAAGTTTTCGAAAGAAAACAGACGCTTTTAAAGACGTTTAATGTGATGAGTTTAGACAGTATTTGTAGTCTTTCTATGCCCATTTATTGGGTAGCTCGCTTGTCTTTTATGTAGCCCAGGCTTGGTTAAAAGACCGAGGGTGAAGACGATGAAACTAAAGACATTTTCTTTGAAAAAAAAAAAATATCACAGTCCTCCAATTCGACTGGATGGTATTTATAGTTGGGGCTCAAGGTTGCATCCTGCCTCTTTAGGAGTCCATCGCTTTTCTTACTATGTGCGCGGTTTCTAGGAGCACACTATTCTGCATGAGTCCTGGAGCTACTTCAGCCCCTAGTTTTTCCAGATTCCTTTTCAGGGATCTTGGGATCGTGTCTCCTAGTGTTCCTGTGATTAAGGGTACAATTTCCACTGGCATATCCCATATCCTTCTTATTTTTATTTTCAGGTCTTGATACTTATCGATTTTTTCCCTTTCTTTCTCTTCAACTCTGGTGTCCCATGGTATTGCGACATCAATGAGTGATACTTTCTTCTTGATTTTGTCAATCAGCGTCACGTCTGGTCTATTTGTACGTATCACCCCATCTGTTCTGATACCATAGTCCCAGACGATCTTTGCCTGATCATTTTCTATCATTCCTTCTATTATTATTATTATTATTATTATTATTATTATTATTATTATTATTATTATTATTATTAATATTATTATTATTATTCAGAAGATGAACCCTATTCACATGGAACAATCCCACCTGAGGGACCACTGACTGGAAATCCAAGCTTCCGAAGTAAGAGAAGGTAGAGGAAAATACAGGAGTTACAAGGATTAGGATGTCTCAGAGACTTATTAGTCCATCTTAAGAGGAGACAACGCGTGCTCACCTATCTCTAGGAGCAGGTTTTACTGTTCATTCACAGTTTTCTCATTTTGTTTAGCTTTCTTATAAACTCTTCCTCTTACTGAAAAATATAAATGAATGAAGTATAAATAGATAAAACGAATCATGGGGAGAGAAATCATCAGTTCCTCAGCTCTGAGGGAGAGGGAAAAGGGAAGACACTGACTGGCCTTTTGCATGAAGGAAATGTTGGGGAACATTGCCATGCGATAGTTTGCCGTCGCACTTAAACGTTTTGGAGACTTATAACAACTCGAATTTCTGATTTCTCTCGCGTATAGTCCAAACGGCCACTGGACACGCACGGGTTTCTTTTCCCATCTGATTTTGTTCCAGGTCTCCCCAAATGTTTGCTCAGATGTTGATCGTTGCTGCGACATCGTTTGAACATTCCTCGAACAGTGTTTGGCTGGGAATGTTTTGTCTGCTTTATTTTTATTTTATTTTATTTTGTGCAGGTCTTTTCAACTCTGGTTTTAAGTCTCTCTCTCTCTCTCTCTCTCTCTCTGGCTGGGTTGAAGTTTTTGGATTGGTCTTTTCCAACTTTGTGTTTTATCTCAAACCATTCTCTCTCTCTCTCTCTCTCTCTCTCTCTCTCTCTCACTTGAAGATTTTGGTGTAGTTATATCTTTGAGACATCCTAATTCTTGTAACACCCCCCCCCCCTCTCTCTCTCTCTCTCTCGCTCTCTCTCTCTCTCTAAACTCTCTCTCTGGTCTCTCTCTCTCTCTCCCCATCTGTCGCGTCGTGAGAGGAAGAGGAGCAGCGGTGAGCATCTCTCCAGAGTCAATTTGTCATCACTCAAGGGAGCAGTTCTATTGACTTTTAACTTTGGCGGCAGTTGGCGCTGAATTTAAGTGACCGGTTCCTTGACGCATCATTTCTCTTTGTTTATATTTAGTTTTACAGTTTTACACACTATTTATATCTAGTTTTACAGTTTTATACATTGTTTACATCTAGTTTTACAGTTTTACACACTGTTTATATTTAGTTTTACATTTTTACACATTGGTTATATTTAGTTTTACAGTTTTACACACTGTTTATATTTAGTTTTACAGTTTTATACACTGTTTATATTTAGTTTTACAGTTTTATACACTGTTTATATGTAGTTTTACAGTTTTATACACTGTTTATATGTAGTTTTACAGTTTTACACACTTTATATTTAGTTTTACAGTTTTACACACGTGTAGATCAGTAGCCTTATATATATACACACACACATGCAAATCATAAGCCCCACACATACACAAGTGCAAATCAAAATCCCACCCACGTGTAAATTAAAAGCCACATACACAAACACGGGCAAGTCAGAAGCTACACAAAACAATAATGTATGATCAGAAGGACAGGCACACCAAACGTGTTAATCAGGAAGTAAACACCCCCCCCACACACAGTGAAGCTAAGTCAGAAGCCACATACATACACGTGTAAATCAGAATTACCCCCCCTTCACACATACTCGTGTTAATCGGAAGAATAACCCCCCCCCCCCCCCCACACACACACACGTGTAAATCAGAAGTTATAAAGTTTGGCTACAAATTTACGCTATTGTAATAAATTGGGGTTTACTTAGTGGGTCCAGGTTTCCTGGTTGACAGATTACTGCCCAGATCTGATTGTAAGGTCCCAGATGCTTCAGACTAAACTAGAAGTTAGAGGTATTGTGTTTTCTGAGACGTTTTCTGCTTCAAGAAAGCAAGCTTTTTATAACCTTTAACGACCTCTTAAATGGGTAGTGCTGTCAGTACACCTCGTACGGTTCACAGTAGGCGTTACTTGAAGATCTTTGCGTCTTACTTTTTGACCCCCTAGCTGCAACCCCTTTCATTCCTTTTACTGTACCTCCCTTTATATTTCTTTCTCTCACTCTCTCCTTACAATTATTTTATCTAACAATTATTTCATGGTGCAACTGCTTTGAGGTTTTCCTCCTGTTACACCTTTTTACCGCCAATTTCCTTCACTGTGGTGAATTACCTCATAGGTCACAGCGCTTGGCCTTTGGCCTATATTCTACCATTCTATTCTGTAGCCTTTTGCCAGTGTGATAACGATTTTTTTTTTAATAATAAACAGGACTGCGAGAAGACTGAAGAGAGATCATTTCTTTTTATTTACACCTACGTTTTTATTTTATATTTTATTGGTACATATCGCGAGAATAAAGGCAGAAAGCACTCAAGAAAGAACAGGAAAGAGATCATATATATTCTATGTAACCTTTTGCTAGTGTAATAACGAGTTTTGTTTATTTTTATTTTATTGGTCTATAATACGAGAATAAAGGCAGAAAGCACTCAACACAGACCAGGAAAAAACCCGCAAGTAAAAATTGAGACAAAAACGTTAATGACGCGGCGGATTTAATATATATTTTTAGGAGAGGCTCCAGCCTCCCTGGAAATGCAGACAGACAGACAGACGACAGACACAACGCTATTTTGGAAATGCCACGTCGCCCAAATTAGTTCTAAACTTTCGACATTTCTTCTGGGTCCAGGAGGAAGGATTTATAGGTCTGGGAGCAAAGAAGCGAGAGAAAGAGAAGAGGAGAAGGAAGATAAAGAAAGAAAAAAAAATAAAGGATCTCTGACGCGACAGTGACCTTGTCTTGGGGCTGACACTTTGGTCTTTTCAAGGAAGAATTTTGGAATTGATGGCACTTGTCTCCTTTTATGTCAGCATTTGAACTCTCGCACTGCCTTGCAAAATGTCATTTTCAATTCAGGGTTGGCAATGATTAAATCAAACTGATTTGATTCAAGTGATTAAATCATTGATTTTTTTCATTAAAAAATCATGAATTTTTTATTTATTTTTATTTTTTTTAAATTTAAAAGCAAACAAATTGAAAAGTATGGTTTGGAGGTTAATAAAACTTAAGCATAACTGTGCTGCATCTATTTGTTTTAATCTAAAAAAAATTGCAAGTACATACTTTAGGCTAGAACTGGAAATCTAAAAGATAAATCAATAGTAATTTTGGCATAAAATACATTTTGAGGAAAAAAAAAAGGATTGAAAGAAATATCTAACAAATAAAAAAAATCAAATAAATACTGTTTTTTTTTAGTTTTTGGATAATTTTTTTTTTTAATCACCATCCTGATTTTCATATTTACAGTCTCTGACGGATTAGGCATTTAATATTCAGCGTTGTAAAATGAATTATTAGGTATAATAACGTCTTGGCGTGGATGTTTTTAGAAATCATTTTTTTCAAACTCTCTCTCTCTCTCTCTCTCTCTCTCTCTCTCTCTCTCTCTCTCTCTCTCTCTCTCTCTCTCACTTGAAGATTTTGGTGTAGTAGGTCTTATCAGGTTTTGTGCTTTTAATCTTAGACCATTCTCTCTCTCTCTCTCTCTCTCTCTCTCTCTCTCTCTCTCTCTCTCTCTCTCTCTCTGCCAGACAAAATCATTAGGACACTGTGAATGAACAGTAAAACCTGCTCATAGAGATAAGTGAACACACGATGTCTCCTCTTAGAGACATCCTAATCCTTTTAATCTCTCTCTCTCTCTCTCTCTCTCTCTCTCTCTCTCTCTCTCTCTCTCTCTCTCTCTGGAATGCTGGACGATTTTCACGCTACATTTACCATTCAGTATAACAGCATCGAAGACTTTGTCGGGTTGCGGTGCCAGATCTGCATACAAAATCAATCAATAAAAGTCGTCAGTAAGATTATTATACAACAGGAATATGTAAAAAAAAAATAATAATAATACAAAAACATGTTGGAGTTGTCGTTGGAGAAAAGGAGATTTTGGTGGAGCTTGAGAAACTTGGTGTTGGGGGGGGGGGGGGGGGGGGGTGGGGGGGGGGGGGGGGGGGGGGGGGGGGGGGGGGGGGGGGGGGGGGGGGGGGAGGGGGGGGGGGGGGGGGGGGGGGGGGGGGGGGGGGGGGGGGGTGGGGGACTGGGTGGTGGGAGAGGATGTTTGGTGTTAAGTGCTGGGTGGGTGGTGGGGAGGAGGTGTTGGAGTGGGGGGATGGGAGATGAACAGCATCCCGCAAAGTTTTTGTGGATGGTGTAACGTCTGAAACCGCAGTATGACAGACTCTGCTGACCCATTTTGTGATCCTCTCTCTGGTCCTACCACCAAAAATAAAATTATTACTATTATTATATATTATTATTATTCAGATGACCCCTATTCGTATGGAACAAGCCCAAGCTAGGGACAGTCATTATTATTATTATTATTATTATTATTATTATTATATTATTATTATTATTATTAATATATTGATTAATTCAGGAACAAGCCCACCAAAGGGGCCACTGACTTGAAATTCAAGCTTCCAAAGATTATTATGGTGTTCGTTAGGAAGAAGCAAGAGGAAGTGAAGAGAAATACAGAAAGGAGAGATCTCGCATATTAAGAAATAAAGAATGAATTAATAAACAGATAAAAGTGTGTTAAAATGCAAGGAGCTTAGTATTAGGGTAGTAATTTGTTCGTCAGTGTTATAACTCGATTCTGTCGTTGGGGTTGACGTTGATCCCGAACGGTAGTTGTGCTGCGTCTCTTTGGCCCCTATCTGCAACCTCCCTTCATTCCATTTACTGTACCTCCGTTCGTATTCTCTTCCATTTTACTTTCCTCTCTCAGCTCTGATGACCTCATAGGTCCCAGCGCTTGGCCTTTGGCCTAAATTGTATATTCTATCTATGTTTATCAGTTTATTGAGGTTGAATACATATTTTAAAGGCGAGTGGGAGAATTATTTTTATGACATCAATCTAAGAACGCCATAAGAGAAAGTGAAGTAGTTATTCATTGCTATTATTCATTCTGTGGGGAGGAGGGCATTCAACCTTAATTAAAATGTTATGTTGTACTGTCGTATTCGTTTCATCTCTTCAGCTAATGGCCCTCTGGATGGATTCGAAAGCTAAAAGAAAAAGGAAATAAAGGTTCACTTTTTGATGTTTATTTCTCTTGTTACTTTGAAATGTCAAGGCTTTGGATTCCTGGATTCCAGTTAATTTTATTCATTTATTCATATGTCTTAATCTGTGATCACCCCTCCCCCCCTCATGCTACTTACCTTCTCCTTCCCCTCTCCCTTCCTCTCCCCCCTCCCCCTCCCATCTCCTCCCCTCCTTCCGAAGATCTTTTCCCTCTCTTCTTTTCCCCCTTTCCCTTATTCCAATCTTCTTCTAATCCCTCTCTCCCTCCCAAATGAATCCCCCCCTTGTCCTCTCTTCTTTCCCACTTCCCTGTTCATCCCCTTTCCTCCCCCTCCCTCTCCTCTAATCCCCTTCACGCCTCGCCTCCCCTCCCAGATTTGTCACTGGTCTTCCCCCTTCCCCCTATTCCAATTTTCTTCCTCCTTCCCCCTTTCTGTTCCGCTTCTCCCCCAACAAAAAAAAAAAAGAAAAAAAACAAAAAAACAAAAAAAAAAAGAGAAAAGAAAGGGAAGATCTTGTCCCTCCCCTGTTCCTCCCCTTTCTTCCCCCTCCTCTCCTCTAATCCCCTTCCCCCCCCCCTCCCCTCCCCTCCCCAGATTTTGTCCCTGTCTTCCCCCTTCCCCTATTCCAATTTTCTTCCTCCTTCCTTCTGCTCCCTTTCCCCCTCGGATGGCTTGTCCCTCTCACCTTTCTCCCCTTCCCCTCATTCCAACCTTCCTCCCCTACCCCTCCCCTCCCTCCCCTCCCCCCCCCCTCCCAGCAATCTTTGATGCAAGTGCCATTGTTGCCCTAATAGGAAAAGGCTGCTCTGAGCCCTGGATGGCAATGCGATGAAGACATTAAATAGTTGATGCCGTGTTTGACGGACGCTTAAAGAAGCCCTCCCGACGTGTCAGTCAGAGGCTTTAGCAGAGCTCTTCGTTTTAACTCGGGGTGTGTGTGTTTTTATTATTTGTATATAATTATTCTTGTTGATTTTTTTATGTATAATTCATCCGCTATCGACATTTTTTTTTCTTTTTACAAATTGTCTTTGAATTACTAGAGGCTGTTGTTTTGGTATGAGGTCTATTCAGTGTAATATTTCTCTCTTTCTCTCAGTGGCTTAGCAGAGCTCTTCGTAAACTCGGGATGTCTTTATTTTGATTGTTTTTATATAATATTTCTTGGTGTTTTTTTTTTATTGTCTTTGAATTATTAGAGGCTGTTGTTTTGGTATGAGGTCTAATCCGTGTAATTCTCTCTCTCTCTCTCTCTCTCTCTCTCTCTCTCTCACACACACACAGATCCAACGTCATTGCTTTTAATAACTGCAGTTTGCAGTAGCTAAGTTCATACAAGGCAAGACCTCGACGAGGTAATCAATTCAGGGTGGAACCGATCGCCAGGAATCTCTCTCTCTCTCTCTCTCTCTCTCTCTCTCTCTCTCTCTCTCTCTCCTTAGCTACCAGTATCTCGAGATTTTATGTTTGCTCATTAATCTGGTTTAACAACTAAATCACAATTCTCTCTCTCTCTCTCTCTCTCTCTCTCTCTCTCTCTCTCTCTCTCTCTCCTCTCTCTCTCTCTCTCCAAAATCAGCAGGGTCGCTTGCAAAAGGTATTCTGGACTGACGTTTTGTGTTTACGCATTGGCTGAGCAGCAGCCTTGATCCAAATATAACCCTCAAGTGAATCTCGGGAACAGGAGACTCACTCCACCTGAAGTCTTCTGAGTAAGAGTCCTGCCTTATTTGTGGTCTCCCTGTCACTCCTCCCTCCTCCTCCTCCTCCTCCTCCTGCCGCTGAGGAACGAGGGCGTAGGCGCAGCCTGCTGTGGGCGGCCGGCCGGAGATGACGCCTTTGGCGTTCACAGTACTAAGGGTCTCCAGTCGCTGATTAGAAAAAAAAATGGTGAGAAAAACGCGTTTGTAAATTGGCATTTTCAAACACGCATATCACCACCCTTGTTAGATAATGGGATTTTCGACCACTTTGGAGTTTACGTATGCAAGAACGCTTTTCCATGGGTAAAGTAGGATATTTTTAAGAAAAAAAAAAAAAAAAAGATGCGACTTGGAGCTCTGGGGACCCTTAATATTGGGAACACCTCATTTATATATATATATATATATATATATATATATATATATATATATATATTATATATATATATATATATATATATATATATATATCTCGGCTCGACCTTGAATCACCTGCACCATAAGTGATATTGACATCGCCAACGTTGCCAAGTTAATGATGACCTGAGGTGCCGTTGCTTTATTGTGTTCGCTTTTCGAGTGCGAATATCTTGGAAGTGAGTTGGTCTGTCATAGGTTTACTCCAAGAACTCCTTATACTGTTGATGGTATCTTTAGCATGGTATCTGGAGTTCTGCAGGACTGTGTTCTTGGCCCACTGTTATCTTTAGTGGAAGTTATGACGTCACGCCTCAAAACTTTTTGATGGAGAAAATAAATATATTCTTAATATTAAAAGTGCAGACAGGATTGTATTATTTTGCAATTTTTTGTGTACCTATATGATCATAAATAAACATTTCCTTATAAGTTTTAGATATCCTAATGTCTGAAACTTTTGAGAGAGAGAGAGAATTTTCATTCAGTCCTTAAACCAGAACGCATAAGTCAAAATCTCAAGGCACTGACTAGCCAAGGAGAGAGAGAGAGAGAGAGAGGATTATATAATTGTAGTGTAGGTAGATAAAGAGAACTACCTAATTCATTAAGTACATCTTGATAGGGGACAGTTGGAATTCGTCCAGGATTATGCGCTAAAAAGTCGGCGGGCTTCTAAGTTTTGAAGTCGCCGTGTTTTGATTTATCTTCTCCTAGTTAATTGGAAGAAAAAAAAAATTTTTTTTTTATAGCAGTTCTATCACTGTTCTTCGTGGTGTATTTTAAGCAAGAATTTTGTATTGATTTTATGTCGTTCAGCAAGATTTGAGGTTTTATTTTTCTGTAAATATTGAGTCTCTCTCTCTCTCTCTCTCTCTCTCTCTCTCTCTCTCTCTCTCTCTCTCTCTCTCTCTCTCTCTCTCTCTCTAAGGTTTGTTTTATTCCTCTCCTTGGTTAGATATATTTATGTATGATTCTCTCTCTCTCTCTTTTGTTTCTTCCGAAGGTTTGCTTTATTCCTTTCCTTGGCTAGATATATTGCTCTCTCTCTCTCTCTCTCTCTCTCTCTCTCTCTCTCTCTCTCTCTCTCTCTCTCTCTCTCTCTCTTCTCTCAGTAATATGTACGTGAAAATTTATATCTCCCTAATTTTGTGCTTGCCATCTGTTCATAAACAGGTTAAGAGAGAGAGAGAGAGAGAGAGACTGGCTGCAGTGTCGCGAAAGGGCAAAAGGTCATTACGACTACTTCCCTGTTCTGGTAGGGAAGATAGTATACATGACATTATAAATAAGCCCGGCGCTACCCTTCGACCTCGTGACGTCGCGGCCACGGTCAATCAATCATTGTAATATGCGATCTCGGGTGTCTTTTTGTTCTCTTCATTCACTCACTCAGTGAGTCAGTCAGTCAGTATGATATATGAGTGTTAAGGGGTCGGTTTTTTTTATTATCGTAGATCAATCACTGTTTCGTTTGAATGAATCTTGGTTGCGACGAGGTACGATTTGTTTATCGTTCCTTGTGATGTACCTCCGTTCATAGTCTCTCTTCTTCCATCTGACTTACCACACTCTCCTAACAATTGCTACGACGTGATTTTCCGCGCTGAATGATCTCTTAGGTACCGTCGATTGGGCGTTGGCCTAAATTTCATATTCCAGCCAGGTAGGATCATTCAGTCTACCAGTAAGGGCGCCATCATATGCCAGTGATTTTTATAACTATGTTTTATCTAGTTGCGTGTGTATGTACCTGTAACTGGTCCAAGGTATTATTATTATTATTATTATTATTATTATTTTGCTCTATCACAGTCCTCCAATTCGACTGGGTGGTATTTATAGTGTGGGGTTCCGGGTTGCATCCTGCCTCCTTAGGAGTCCATCACTTTTCTTACTATGTGCTCCGTTTCTAGGATCACACTCTTCTGCAAGAGTCCTGGAGCTACTTGAGCCTCTAGTTTTTCCAGATTCCTTTCCAGGGAGCTTGGGATCGTGCCTAGTGTTTTTTTTATTATGGGTACAGTTTATTATTATTATTATTATTATTATTATTATTTTGTTGAAAAAAAATGTCAGTTTTCAACGAATGAAACTTATAGATGGTCTTTTCAATTCTCCTGATAATTCGTTTTTCTGACTCGGCTAGGTTGTTAGAGTAGAATTCCAATATTCATATTTGTCATAATGAGGCTATTTGTCGAAAATATTTTATTTTATATTCTGCTTACATCTCTTCTGATATAATTCTTCAGAAGATGAACCCATACATAAGGAACAAACCCACCAAAAGGGGAACCCATTCATAAGGAACAAACCCACCAAAAGGGGAACCCATTCATAAGGAACAAACCCACCAAAAGGGGAACCCATTCATAAGGAACAAACCCACCAAAAGGGGAACCCATTCATAAGGAACAAACCCACCAAAAGGGGAACCCATTCATAAGGAACAAACCCACCAAAAGGGGAACCCATTCACAAGGAACAAACCCACCAAAAGGGGAACCCATCCATAAGGAAACAAACCCACTGAAAGGGGAACCATTCATAAGGAACAAAACCCACCAAAAGGGGAACCCATCCATAAGGAACAACCCACCAAAAGGGGAACCCAACCCATTCATAAGGAACAAACCCACCAAAAGGGGAACCCATTCATAAGGAACAAACCCACCAAAAGGGGAACCCATCCATAAGGATCAAACCCACCAAAAGGGGAACCCATCCATAAGGAACAAACCCACCAAAAGGGGAACCCATCCATAAGGAACAAACCCACCAAAAGGGGGCCATAACTTTGGATATTCAGACTCCCGAAAAATATGACGTTCGTTAGAAAGTAAGCGGGGGAGGTAAAGAGAAATGCAGAAAGAAGAAGAAGAATAAGAGATCTCACTTAACTAAGAAGTACCAGAGGCTCTTAGAAGTTTTCCTCAATGAGATTCCTCAATGCCTCTACTATGTGTGGTCCGTGTCTTGCCCCGTTTCGTTTCATTATCTGGCTTTGTAGCGTCCGTCATGCAACGTCAAGTTTCGATGTCGTCGTCATTCCTTTCTTCCCAATTGAAGTCTTGGATTCTTCTCTCTCTCTCTCTCTCTCTCTCTCTCTCTCTCTCTCTCTCTCTCTCTCTCGCTTTGACTCCGTTTCTTTTGAAAGGTTTATTTCTTCTTTCTTTGGTCAGATGTATTGCTGTATAAGATCTCTCTCTCTCTTCTCTCTCTCTCTCTCTCTCTCTCTCTCTCTCTCTCTCTCAGAGGTTTATTCCTTTCCCTGGGTCAGAAGTATTGATGTATAAGATTCTCTCTCTCTCTCTCTCTCTCTCTCTCTCTCTCTCTCTCTCTCAAAGGTTTATTCCTTTCCTTGTGGTCAGATGTACTGATGCATGAGATATCAATTATACTCTTGTAAATTGGCATTTGTTTGGTATGGGACATATGTAGATATCGCTGAACGATATTGTCCATCGTCTCTTGCGTTTATATTGGTAGACATCTTTAATATTTCTTTTATCGAGCCACTAAGCAGTTCAGTTTCTGTAAAGTGATGCAAAAAAAAAAAGTTCTCTCTTAACAGTTGTTTAATTTTGTAACGAATGCAAAACAAAATAAAATCTTCAACCAACTCTTAATAATTGTTTAATTTTGTAACGAATGCAAAACAAAAAGAAATCTTCAACCAACGCCCAATAATAGTTTCATTTTGTAATAAATGCAAAAAAAAAAAAAAAAAAAATCCTCAACCAACTACTAATAATTGTTTCATTTTGTAACGAATGGAAAAAATTAACAAATAAATATATAAAAAAAAGCCTCAACCAACTCCTAATAATAGTTTCATTTTGTAACGGATGCAAAAAAAAAAATTATTAATTAATAATAAAATCTCAACCAACTCCTAATAATTGTTTCATTTTCATTTTGTAACGAATGCAAAGAAAAAAAGAAACGTTTGTCTTTCATATGTTTATTGTTTAGGAAAAAAAATGTTAAAATACGTAATTACTAAACAACGATCTAAACCAGCAAAGTATTTGTGTTCCTATTTTTCGGTGAGTCATCAACTTGTAGATTGCAGGACAGATCGCTGGCCGTCGCTCATACGAAGAGTTGAGGGCCATCACGTCCATACTTTATAAGCCTAGCCGTTTTTGGTCGTCAAAATGACGTCAGTACATCCCTTCCGTTGCTGTTGTTCTCGGGTACCTACTACCCTGTTTTGTGCCCTGTCACAGTCAGAGAGAGAGAGAGAGAGATAGTATTTAGTTTTATCCGAATTTGTCTGAACTGTGGTTTTTCTTGGTCCTTTTATCTCTATTTTTATACGTGTGTTTTGTAGAGGGTTGAATCGGGTAGTGAATTGTTTGGTTTATAGGTAATTATATATTATATATATATATATATATATATATATATATATATATATATATATATATATATATTATATATATATATATATATATATATCATATATATATATATATATATATAATATATATATATATATAACCCTCAACAAAACACATGTATAATAGAGATGTATAATAGAGATAAAAGCAAGAAAATAAACCACAGTTCAGATAAACATAAATACACAATGTATTATATATATATACTATATATATACATATATATATATTATATTATATATATATATACGAGAGAGAGAGCGAGATCTTTCAGGCTTGGGGTGTACGAAGGATTAATGATTATGTCAAAAGAAAAGTGGCTAACTTGAACTGACCCCTTACACCTATCTACCAAAGGTTGAGTTTATAGTAGCTGATAGTCATTCCCTCTGATATGATACTTCCTGGTTTTGGGGCACCTCCGTGACCTTACCTCCGTACGGCTCTTGGGTTTGGCCATTCTGTGACCTTATTTGGCCATGGCGGTTTAGTTTGCTAAGTCAGAGTACTTCGCGCGGTGCACTGTAGGCATGGCTTTGGCTTTTTTTCGGTTATAAATAAAGGAAAATTTTATATAGACATATATATATGTGTGTATTTATAAATATTTTATATTATATGTATATATTATATATATATATATATATATGTATATATATATATATATATATATATATATATATATATATATATATATATATATATATATATATCATACGTATGGTTGATGACTGCAGGCATTGGTTTTTATGTCAGAATTGAAACTGCTCATGTCAACAGTGACACCTGACAGTTAAGCTGGGTTTAATCCTCCTGCTTGAGAAACTGTTGCACAGTCCAACGGTGCGAGGAGGAACAAAGGACCTCTGGAACTGAGATTTATCTGATAAGGGAAGCAAAGTAGTCAGTCCGTTAGCACTTGATCATCTTAAAGTTCTCGTGATTGTCTGTCTCGACTCAAGTGGTTTGAAAAAAGTGGGTTACCTTCCGTGTGATTGCATTATTATTTTTTTCTTAAGACTTTTAAGCTGTTTCGTCATAACTGTAGATGGCTTTAGACAAAAAAAATATATAAATAAAATAAAAAGTCACGGTGGTAAAAAAACGAAAGTTTAGAAAGGGTAATGTATTAGAATTTTCTTTCTTTCTTTATTTCTTCTTCTTTAGACAAAAGTAAATAAATAGATAAATAAATAAAATGAATAGATACAACGGAAAAAAAGAAAAAACTTAGTTTAGAAAGGGTGATGTTTTAGAATTGTCTATTCTCTCTTTCTTCTTCTTCTTCTTCTTCTTCTTCTTCTTCTTCTTCTTCTTCTTCTTAGACAAAAAAATAGATAGATAAATAAAATAAAAAGAGACAATGGTACAAAACGAAAGTTTAGAAAGGGTGATGTATTAGAATTTTCTTTCTTTCTTCTTATTCTACTTCTTCAGATAAAAAACTAAATAAATAAAATAAAAAGATACAACGGTAAAAAACGAAACAGTTTAGAAAGGGTAATGTATTAGAATGGTCTTTTCTCTCTTTCTTCTTCTTCTTCATCTTCTTCCAACGCTAGTGTCCACTGAACGCTTTCGCCAAATCCGTTTGTGTAATATTCCAAAACCATTTCAAATTCATCCACGCGCCATGACGTCGTCAATACATATACGTCGCTCTCGACAGTTGCGACGCCAGGTGAATAATTTCATAAATGAATATAAAGTGTTCTCGTAATGCTTGCTGCTGACTCCTTGTTTTGCCCGTGGTGGTGCCAGGTTTCGGATAAGTTTTATTTACGTCATCATTTTCAAGCATATGAGGTTTGATGTAGTACTTTTATTGGTCGTCGAAAGCTCTCTCTCTCTCTCTCTCTCTCTCTCTCTCTCTCTCTCTCTCTCTCTCTCTCTCCCCTTGTGCCATTTTGACATAAAGGTAACGGGTATGCATTCTCTCTCTCTCTCTCTCTCTCTCAGGGCCTCTATAACATAAATTGGAACGGGTATGTTGTCTGTGCACATTCTCTCTCTCTCTCTCTCTCTCTCTCTCTCTCTCTCTCTCTCTCTCTCTCTCTCTCAGTGCCACTGTAACAAATGGTATCGTGTATGTTTTCTATGCACGTTCCTCTCTCTCTCTCTCTCTCATTCTCTTCGCATTTACGGACCCACTGAGAGATGAACTGGGCACGTTCGATACCCAGAATACCGAAGGAATGTCGATCGAGACGTGTGTGGACCTCTGGTCTGAAATTCCAGGTCCTCAGTCAACAATCCTTGAGCAAGAGCCCGTGCTGCCATAAGGCCAGCTTAATAAAAAAAAAAAAAAACCATAGTCCTTTGGCAAATATTGGGAATAAAGGAAGGGTTGTGGGCTCACGTCGCGCCCATTATTATTCACGCGTGAGGGCGAATGGGGGCTCTGGCTATGGACAGGATCCCGTTTTTGGGGGAGAGGGGGGTGGGGGATGGTAGCGCTGTCAGCGCACATCACGCGGTGCACTGTAGGCATTGCTAAATAAGGGTTCTTCGCAACGTCCCTCCCTGAGGTCCCCAGCTGACACAACAACTTTCGTTCTTCTTACTGTGCTTCTGTTCGTCTTCTCTTTCTTCCATCTTGCTTTCCTCAATATTCTAACAATTTATTGATATTGCAATTGCAAGGTTGTCTCCCCCCCCCCCCTCCCCCCCCCCCCCTCCTTCACACCTTTCAAACCTTTCTACCCTCAATTTCCCATTCAGGGCCGAATGACCTCACGATACAGCTGGGTGGGCCCTTGGGGCCAAAATTCCGTCTTCTCTCTGGACAGCAGGCACGTGCGTGGCCAGGTCGCCCCCCCCTACTCTCCGCTGTGTATAATTGTGAATGTGAATGGGTAGTAATTATCAGGAGGGGCTAATAAGGATACCGAGACTGGGGCCGGGTATCCGCCGCTTCGCCCAGGAGGAAGGAGGCGTTTGAGTAAGGGCATGGCAGGGATTGGCATGAAAAGAGACTAGCGCGCTGGGGGATCCTAGGGGCGTCTAGGGAGCGAGGTATACCTACTAATGTTAGAGTTGTTATTTCGCAAGTGGAGATCCTTCTATTATTATTATTATTATTATTATTATTATTATTATTATTATTATTATTATTATTATTATTATTATTATATATATATATTTTTTGCTCTATCACAGTCCTCCAATTCGACTAGGTGGTATTTATAGTGTGGGGTTCCGGGTTGCACCCTGCCTCCTTAGGAGTCCATCACTTGTCTTACTATTATTATTATTATTTATTATTATTGTTATTATTATTATTTATTATTATTATTATTATTATTATTATTCTTATTATGATTATATAGCCTGTAGGAAAAATACTCATTTATACCAATTAGTTTATTTAATATAGGTTTTGTCGAAAATAGTGGCTATTTCAGCAGCGTCTATTTTGTATAGAAGTTTCTCTGTTCTCCATATTACTGACTTTTCTTTGAGTACAGAAGAAAAGTCGGTAACAAGAAGAATAGAGAAACTTCTATACAAAGTAAACGAGGCTGAAATAGACAATATTTTCAATAAAACCTGTAATAATAGTAATAATAATAATAATAATAATAATAATAATAATAATAACAATAATAATAATAATAAATTCACAATCTCATGAAAAGTGTGTATAATAAAATTCCAAAACCATACAGTAACTTTGTTTTTACATACAAATACCAATTTACTTTTTGGCATTATTATTATTATTATTATTATTATTATTATTATTATTATTATTATTATTATTATTATTATTATTATTATTATTATAATGGTATTCATCTGAAAGACGTAGCAGTGGCGAACAGGAAATACAGAAAGAACAGATCAATTAGTAGAAGTAATAAATGCGCAGTCATAAATCAAAAGATAAAAAAAAATGTGAGTGAATTAATAAAACGCAAATAGGAATTTTTATAGGGTTAGTCATGTATTGCAATATTCGCTTCAATTTCTTAAGTTCTATTAGCACAACATCCTTAGAGAGACTTGATTGACTGACTCACAAGTAATGAACATCTATCTGTGCCAGTCGCTTGTGGCAGCGAAGGTATAAGATGATAGTAGAGGCATTAAACAGTCGCCATGCCATGATGCCCTCCTCCCCCCACCATCGTGTATACCCCGCAGACCCTGATAATCGCAAACAGGGTTGTTTTGCTTGGTAATGAAACAACCACAGCAGCGGTTGCTAGGGCTTCATACGTCACTTCTCGTTCGCACGAGCGAGCTCTTTTTTTTTATTTTTATATTTTTTTAAATTTTTACATGATTTTTTTTTTTTTTTTTTTTTTTTTTTTCTTTTTTTTTTTTTTTTTTTTTTTTTGCACGAGGAGCTTTTTTTACATGATTTTTTTTGCACGAGGAGCCTTATTTTATTTTATTTTCTTACATGATTTTTTTGCACAAGCGAGTTTTTTTTCCTTTTTCACAAACAAGATCTATTTTTGTTTGGCATGAGCGAGCTCTTACTTGTGTGTGTGTGTGTGTGTGTATGTGTATGGGCACGAGCGACTTACTTTCACTAGCATTTTATTTTTTTCACAAGCGAGTTTTTTCCCTTTTTTCACGAGCAACTCTCTCTCTCTCTCTCTCTCCTCTCTCTCCTCTCTCTCTCTCCTCTCTCTCTCTCTCTTTTACGAGCGAGTTGTCTTTTCATTGCACTTTTTTTTTTTTTTTTTTTTTTTTTTTTTTTTTGTTTGTGCACGCTGCACGAGCTCTTTTTTAGGACAAGACAGCTCAACGGGACAAAGCCTTAAGCTTGAAGTAGTAGACGGAGAGATGAGCGCGGGGAAGGAGTCACGGTAATGCGATCAGTGGTTGCTTCCTGTATTCGGAGACAGGAGACACAGACACACGCACACACACATCCTGGATCGAATATAGAAACTGCTCGTTCAGACAGAGGTTGCATTCTTTTTCATATCAGAATACATCCGTTGACTTTTATTTTGACTTTTTTGTTTTATTTTATTTGTTAGATATATCGTAACGTTTGGACTCAGGATAGGGCAATACAAAGCTGTTTAGGAAAGGTTTAAAGTCCTACCAAAAGTTGTAAACAGCAGTAGCGTGGAAGAGTTCAAAAGAAAGCTAGACAAAATCATTAGGAGGACACTGTGAATGCACAGTAAAGCCTGCTCCTACAGATAAGTGAGCTCGCGATGTCTCCTCGGATGGACTAACAAGTCTTTGAGACATCCGAATCCTTGTAACTCCTTGTAACTTTCTGTTAGTGCCAATGTAACATACATGATGATTACCTCTCTCTCTCTCTCTCTCTCTCTCTCTCTCTCTCTCTCTCTCTCTCCTTGGCTGGATTAATAAGTCTTTGAGACATCCTAATCCTTGTAACACCTTGTAACACTGTAGGAAGCACAAAGACGAAGTGGGGTATGAATGCCTCTCTCTCTCTCTCTCTCTCTCTCTCTCTCTCTCTCTCTGGGCGAAAACTCCTCCAAGGAAGGAAGCAGCATCTCTCTAATCCGGCACATCCTTTCTCTCATTGGTTAGCAACCCCCCCCCCCCCTTCTATTTCGTCTCTTTCAATCCATTGAGACGACGGTCACTTTTATGTTTGCATGGTATTTAGCCCATTCCTGTGTGTGTTTGTGTAAGGAAACCTCTCTCTCTCTCTCTCTCTCTCTCTCTCTCTCTCTCTCTCTCTCGTCTGTGATACTCCTAGTACTTAAAACATATTTTCACCCTTAAATCACTAGTTTTGTGAATGCCTTTTCAGAGTAGCGTTCTGTAAAACGAATGCGCTTGTGTCTGTCGGCTATGATGAGGTTGGTGTGTTTGAAGGATCCCCTTGCAGGATGGGCCAGGGGGTCCTTTTGGGATGTGGTCAGGAAGGTTGTGAGTGGGTATCGTATGAACTGGCTTGGGTAACACAATAGGGTCCCGCCGATTAACGCCCTCCCGACTTACTAAAGAGACAGGTCTGGTCTGCCTGTGTCCTGTTTTAAGTTCTAAGAGCACCTCAGGCGGGAGTTACAAGGATTAGGATATCTCAAAGACTTGTTAGTCCATTCTAAGAGGAGACACCGGGTGCTCACTTATCTCTAGGAGCAGGTTTTCCTGTTCATTCACAGTGTCCAAATGGTTTTGTCTAGCTTTCTTTTAAACTTTTATCACTTTGCTACTGTTTACAATTTCTGGTGGCAGTTTATTCCACTTGCCACATGTCGATGGGATGTGTTGTATCTCTTCATTTCTAGTTTCCATCTATTATTTCTTGTCTGGTTTTCGCTTAACGTAAATAGGTTACTGTCCACTTTTGTTATGCCTTTCAGTATTTCAAATGTCTCTATT
>NC_087205.1:92610470-92615470 GCF_015104395.2 Macrobrachium nipponense | reverse complement strand
GTATGCGTGTCTGTATAACATGTATTTAGGTGTCTATACACATTGCAAAACTAAAGGGGTAAAAAAGCTGTGTCAGCATTCTAACAAATGGACGGTTGAAGAAAGCCATCTATCAAGAGAGAGAGAGAGAGAGAGAGAGAGAGAGAGAGAGAGAGAGAGAGAGAGAAATAACCGCTAGGAGAGAACATTGCCCCAGGAGACATTGCAAGAAATCGAGAATAAATGTTCTTGCAAAATACACGCTTGAGGAAAATGCGGGGCGACCCAGATTTTACTGTATATACAATGATTCAGGCCGACATTTTACTATATATATGATACTTTAGACCGACATTTTACTATATATATAAGAAGCTTTAGACCGGCATTTCGCTGCCTGTATAAAATGCTGTAGACCGACATTTCACCGTCTGCATGAAATGCTAAAGACCTGACGTTTCAGTGTCTGTAAAATGTTCCCGACGACATTTCACTGTTTATAAAGAAAAATTGTTCCAGGCTGACATTTCACTGCCCATATACAACATACCAGGCTACCATTTCACTGCATGCGAAGTGTACCATACCGGATTCTGTTGGCTTGCTTGCTTGCTTGCTCTCCTGTTGTTCCTCGCTTGTTTTCTTTCCTCTGCTTTCTTGCTTGCTTACTTGCTTTCCTCTGCTTTCTTGCTTGGTTTCTTTGCTCTTCTCCATTGCGTGCTGGCTTACCTTTTCTTCATTGCTTGCTTCCTTGTTTGCTAACCTCTACTTTCTTGCTTGCTTGCTCTCCTCTTATGCCGTGCTTGCTTGATTTCATCCTTTTTTCCTTGCTTTCCTCCTCTTACGCGCTTGCATGCTTCCCTCCTCTTCCCTCTTTGCTTGCTTGATTTCCTCCTCTTCCTTGCTTGCTTACTTTCCTCCTCTTCCTCTGGTTTCCGTTTCACGACGGGATTTTGTAAAGCCGTCAGCCTCTCTCTTAAGCATTTGCATACACCGTGATGCAAGTTCCTGGAGTTTTTGTCTGTTACGTTGTCGGTGGAGGAGGAGTGACGGTTAACCGCTGTTACTACATGCTATAACAGTTCAGTTATATACTTAAAAGGCTTGCGACACTGAAACACACTCACACTCACACACACATACACATTCTCTCATTCTCTTTTTTCTCTCTCTCTCTCTATCTCTGTTTGTGTCGCTTCCCCCAAACAGGACGTCCGGGGAGAGAGAGAGAGAGAGAGAGAGAGAGAGAGAGAGAGAGAGAGAGAGAGAGAGAGAGAGAATATATATATGGGATGAATATGTTTTTGTAGGGGAATATCTGTATATTTTCCACATGCGATTTAAGATATATATATATATATATATATATATATATATATATATATATATATACACACACACACACACAATATAAATCTATATTTATCATCTAATATCGAGTTCACTTTCCCGCACGAGTAAATGACACCAAAGTGGAAATGTAATTATTTAATTGTTAAGTACCTACTTCCTCTCCGACCTGGATTTCAACCGGTACCATTTTTTAGTGGAGAGAGAGAGAGAGAGAGAGAGAGAGAGAGAGAGAGAGAGTGGAGCGGTGGGAGCTTTGGGACGCAGCTGTTTTGCAGACGAATTAGGGTGATGGGTACTTCGTCAGTAAAAAAAAAAAAAAAATTTGTTGATGGGGTATATAAGCAGGTGCGTCAGTCTCACGCCATTGAGGGTATGATTACGCCCACATCTTCGTGACGGTGCCTAATGGGTTTCAGGACCCGAATAGGCCTTAGGCTTATAGTAATAGGGCTCGTCAGGCTTTGCAAGTTTGTCCTTTTTTGTTTTGTTTTTCGGTAATCAAGGTCGGAATGCCTTTACGAGAACCAAATAATAATTTAAAAGTAATAATATAATGATAATAATAATGGTAATTTCCGAATTTTTTAACCCAATTGTGTTCATCATGTATATAATAGGAAACAAAGTAATAATAATAATAATAATGATAACGTTCCCAATGTTTTAACCCTATTGTGTTTTATCATGTTGTATATATAAGGAAACAAAGTGATGATGATAATAATAATAATAATAATTAATAATAATAATAATAAGTTCCCAATGTTTTAACCCTATTGTGTTTATCATCCATTTACGAAAAAAAGTAATAATAATAATGATAATAATAATAATAATAGTCCTGTATAGAGAACGTATGTCTAATTGGCTTACAAGGTAGACCACACGCTTGTCAGTGTAGCGTGCACGTTTTGATGTTTTCCAGTATATTTAATTGTCTTATTGGCTCTAACACACGCGTTCACCTGACTTATATAAACGCCTTTGGTGTCACCGCGTTTATATAAGCAATTTGTGATAGATCTGTGTCTCGCGAGATTATATATAGTGTTCCAGTGAAGTTTTAGCTGAGTCACTCTAAGGGAGTCTCTCACGGCCACCTCTGTATAGTAGGTGGCCGTGGTTTTTCTCGCTGTTCGTTCACGTCCTTGTCGAGGAGGCCTTTCTGAAATTGAATGAATGGAGAAAAGAGTTCTGGTCAGAGAAAGCCTTCTTATTATCACAAGGTTTTTTTTTTAAGCTTAATTTCTGCGTCTGTCCGTCGTCAAATCTTGTAACGCCAAAGAATATTTATTTTTATATTTTAGCGCATTTTTATAAAAAAAAAAAAAAAATACAGATATTTGTTTTCTTATATTTTTTGTTTGCTACTTCAGAAGTTCAAGCGAAGATGCCGTGTATTGCTACCCGAATACTATTCGTCTGCATCCTAATACGTGTTTTTATCTATTTATTAATTTTATTTTTCGGTTTTAATAAGTGGCGTAAATTTATTGTAACCATTTTGCATATAAATATATACGCAATGTGGAGTGAATGTATTGCAAACATATTGCATATAAATATATAAATTACATATATAAAAATATATTATATATATATATATTTATATATATAGATATATATATATAGAGCTATATAATATATATATATATATATCATATATGATATGTATGTATGTATGTATGTATGAATGTATGTATGTATAACTGAATCACGAAAGTTAGAAACGTGATAAATCCCTCGTGATATGTGGCATGAATGTATTGCATGCACATTGCATGATATGAAATGCTGTTTAAGGTCCATAGTCATCATCAGCCGCTTAAAACAACAGCATTATGTCCAGTTTGAAGGAAAAGTCCCAGATTACTTTTATAAACAGCTTGCAAAAATGTTTGCAAGCATTGTAGGGCAGTTGATAAGATAGTTGAAAAACATTGGGAAAAAAAAAGATTCTGCATTTACTTTTGAAGTTGACAAACGCCTTCGAGAAGAAAAAGTAAACATTATAAAATGTTTTTCATTTTTCTTTTGAATGTTTTCGAAACTTCCAAATGTGTAACTTGAGCTTATAAACATTTTGGTATCTTGTATCATTTTCCCTTGGAGGTGAGGTCTTGCAATTGTTCAACGTTTGTTCTTTATTTTCGCTTACTCGGGGAGTAAGCTTACAAACTACTTTGTTGTTGTTGTTGCTCTTGCTACTGTTGTTGTTGGGGGGAGGGAGTGGTAGGAAAGGTCTATGGAAGAGCCTAAAAAGGTCTGAAAAAGGTTTTTCTCGTTGAGTTAAAGATACAGGAATTTTAGGATAGTATACTGATGATTTATTTATTAAAATGAAATTTCAAAAAATAAATAAAGTGCATTTTAAACAGATCAGAACAATTATTTAGAATAAAATATAGCGTATTTATTTTAATAGTCGTTGGTGAAACAAGGCTCTACTTGACCATAGATTTTGGCACACAATTTACCCTTAAAAGTTAGGAGTATAATATTTACAACTTAGGCGTGAGTGGTTTAAAGCTGGAGGTCGGATCACTCCTTGTTCCAACGAAAACATATTTGCCATTGCTGGTAGAGATGTCACCCAGAGAATAGATATGCGTGTTTTATTTCAAGCCTGATGTTGCGCGCTCTTCATGTCCTGCATACATCAGTAGTCCCTTAATTGGGTTAGACGCGTATGTCATTAAAAAGACAGCTATAATAATAATAGAAATGATAGTAGTAATAATAATAATAATAATATGGAAAAGTGATCTTGTGAGTTTTCCACTATGGAAAAAGAAATTGAAAATATAGATAAACTTGTATTTTAAAATAATAATCACAATACTGATAAGTATTATTATTTATTTTCTGGTGTTTCGGAGAATAAAGAGTAGTCGTGGTATAGTGATACTCCACCGAATAATAATAATAATTCCTCTAATGAGGAAAACTAAATTGAATTCTCTTCTATTGAAAGGCAATACCTCCTTTCATATCATCTTTCTTCCATCTTACCCTCCACTCTCTCCTAACAGTTGATTCATTGTGCAACTGGTTTGAGGTTTTCCTCACAGCGCCAGGTTACGAAAACAAATCAATAAATACTAGGAGAAAGGAGGAGAAGAATCTCTCCTCCAAGTGAGATATTTTTTCTCTTGTGAAGGCTTCTACCTACCTGTGTCACCTGCCTCTTCTCTCAGGGGCGTCATTTGCTCTCGGTTAGAAGCGCAAGTCACTGGCCATTGTCAAGTTAAACCCTGTAGGAGGGTAGTGACGTCAAGAGGTGCACTGTAGGCATTACTTGAGGTTCTGTTACAGCGTCCTTTCCTCTGGCGCCTAGCTGCAGCCCTTTTCATTTCTTTTACTGGACCTTCTTTCATATTCTCTTTCTTCCGTGATTTTAAAATAATCACCGCTCTATCGACCTACGAGGTCATTCAGCGCTGAAACGGAAATTGACAGAAATGGCTTTGAAAGCTGTAACAGGAGGAAAACCTCAAAGCAGTTGCACTATGAATCAACTGTAGAGTAAGATGGGAGAAAGAGAATATGAAAGGAGGTACAGTAAAAGGAACAAAAGGGGTTGCAGCTAGGGGCCGAAGGCACGCTGCAAAGAACTTTAAAGTAACGCCTACAGTGCACCGCATGAGTTGCACTGACGGCACTAAACC
>NC_087205.1:92592970-92605470 GCF_015104395.2 Macrobrachium nipponense | reverse complement strand
CCCCCTTTCTCTTCCCCTTCCCCTTCCCATTTCCCTCTTCTACCCCTTCCCCTCCACCTCCCTTTCTCCTTCCACCTCTCCCATTTGTCTTGAAGCTTGCCTCCATCTTCCCCCCTCCCCTCCTTTCCCAAGTTGTCTTGAAGCTTCCCTCCTCCTCCACCTCCACCTCCCCTTCACCTTACAGCTTCTCCTTTTCACTTCTCCTATCCTCCTTCCCCTACTCCTACCCTCCCCCTTCCGCCTCCCTTCTAAACCTCCTCTTCCATGCCCTCCTTTACCTTAGGTATCTCGTCCACGAAACTATACACACACACACACACACACACTAACTTTCAGGTCTATCGAGTCGCGGTCGCTTATTCGCGGATTTCGGTCGGCGTATTCATATTGTCTTGTACCTCCTAAAATGGCGTCGTGCAAGGCTGGAAACTGGTTCCTCCTGCTCTCTTTATTTTATTTTTTATTTTTATTTATTTTTTCACTTTTTTGCGCATATTTTAATTTTTTTCGTATACAGTAGTTTGACTACTACTTCCATTTATGCCCGAGAGAGAGAGAGAGAGAGAGAGAGAGAGAGAGAGAGAGAGAGAGAGAGAGAGAGAGCTTTATGGTTTTATGCGCCCGCATATATTTACTTTTTTTATTTATTTATTTTTTTGTTCAGGTTAGACGATATGGGCCATTTGTCTCTTTCGTAGCCGGTGGTGTCTGTGATACGCGATACTTACCAGGATTGGAAAGGGACGAAATCCCCTTAGAATACCAGTAGTTAGTATACATAGTACGGTTATACGTTGCTCAGAAAATGTTTCGGGTTTTATTCTACACTACTTACAGTGAAGCTGAAAAGTCCTTGTTTTTTATGGTTGGTAAATTGGCACTGAAACATAGATAAGTAAATGAATAAATAAATCTTTAATTAACCTGTCAGTCATGTACTATATACTTTTATTTATTGTCGTAATTGATAGGATTATCACCCTACCTTTTTTTTATTTAACTTTGCTTGGTAGTGTTATTATCAATAAATCATTTCCCCTTTCGTCAACCAATAGTTATACCAGCTAATGAGGGCCGTATTCTCTGAAAACTTAACGCATTTCAAGTCAGTGGCCCGTGTGGTGGACATGTTCCATATAGATAGGGTTCTTCACCTTCTTAATAAGAGTAATAAAAATCCTAACTAGGAAAATAACCATTTTTGCCTAGTAACCCAAGTCCTGTGGAATTAAACCAGTCAGCCAATCAGAGGTCGAGGGAGTCTGTTAAAAACGGCTTAATATTTATATGTGCGTTGTTCGTTGACATTTATTTATTGTTTATATTGTCATCTCTCTGACTGCACATGCAGTCACGTTCTCCGTGACTCATGCACTGCTGATGTGGGTTTGGTTCGTCGAAACCAGGTGCGAATTGTTGCGAGGTATATGTTGCAATTTGTGTAGCGTCGAGTTGTATTTCATTTCGTCGTTCAGTTGTTGTGTTACGTTAGGTAATGTCTCTAATAGAGTCGGCTATGTTTAGGTAATGTCTCTAGTAGTGTGTGCTATGTTAAGTAATGTCTCGGATAGAATTTGCTATGATAGTTAATGTCTCAGGTAGATTGTGCTGTTAGGCAATGTCTCTAATAGCATGTGCTATGTTAGGTAATGTCTCGGATAGAATTTGCTATGTCAGATAATGTCTCAGATAGCTTGTGCTAGGTTAGGTAATGTCTCAGGTAGGTTGTGCTATGTTAAGTAATGTTTCTAGTAGTGTGGGCAATGTTAGGTAATGTCTTGAATACTGTGTGCTTTGTTAGGTAATGTCTAGAATACTGTATGCTATGTTAGGTAATGTCTCTAGTAGTGTGTGTTGTGTTAGGTAATGTCTCGAATACTGTGTGCTATGTTAGGTAATATCTGTCTAGTAGAGTGTCCTAGTGCTATGTTAGGTAATGTCTCAGACAGATTGTTCTATGTTAGTTAATGTCTCTAGTAGAGTGTATTATGTTAAGTAATGTCTCTAGTAGTGTGTGCTATGTTAGGTAATGTCTTTAGTGGTGTGTGCTAAGTTAGTTAATGCCTCAGATAGATTGTGTTATGTTAAGTAAGGTTTCTAGCAGTGTGTTATGTTAGGTAATGTCTCGAATACTGTGTGCTATGTTGGTGGGTAATATCTTGAGTATTGTGTGCTATGTTAGGTAATGTCTATTTATGTATGCTATGTCAGGTAATGTCTCTAGTAAAGTGTGCTATGTTAGGTAATGTCTCTAGTAAAGTGTGCTATGTTAGGTAATGTCTCTAGTTATGTGTGTTATGTTAGGTAATGTCACGAAATCTTTACTAGGTTAGATATCTCGAATACTGTGCTATGTTAGGTAATGTCTCTAGTAAAGTGTGCTATGTTAGGTAATGTATCTTGTTATGTGTGTTATGTTAGGTAATGTCACGAAATCTTTGCTAGGTTAGATATCTCGAATACTGTGCTATGTTAGGTAATGTCTCTAGTTTACAGACACTTCGGTAAGAAATGACGAAATTATTATTTATTCCTAATAATAGTTTACTTATACGAAGGAAACCAGGACAGATTAGCCGTTTTGTGTATATTTTATAAGAAGGAAAAACAAGGGAGATTAGATGACCAGCCTACAAATCCGACTTTTTGTGAAATTCACAATTTGATTTTACGCGTATTCCTGACGATGCATATATCCTTAGTTGGTTATACAAGTGGAATACTGTGGAACTACGGACGAAAGGAAGAAATTCCAGTAATTGTAAGGGATAGAGAATAACAGCTTTTAGGATTTTTTTTTTTTTTTTTTTTTTTTTTTTTTTTTTTTTTGAGAAGAAGATGGGTGCGTTTGTGACTTGGATGTGAAGTAAATATGCCCCTCTGGAACCTCACACCTTTGGATTGTGGAACAGCCTCCCAAAGGATATCGAAGATGCAATGCATTACTACCCTTAAAAAATTCAACACGTATTGTAGGATTTTACTTCAATTTTTATTATTTTTTTTTTGTATTCTTAATTTATCTGGTTTTCGAATAACTTTATGTATCGCCTTCTGTTACGTCTTTCGATTGGACGCCACAATCTTTTGGAAGCTTGAATGTCAGGTCAGTGGCCCCTGTGGTGGGCTTGTTCCGTGTGATTAGGACTCGTTCATCTTCTGCATAATAATAATAATAATAATAATAATAAAATAATAATAATCTCAAAGAACTTGTAACTATTCGAACTCTACAGTATTGCAATCAAGTTCAGGGTCGTCTCGAACACCCTCCTAAGGCGCTGATGTTTCAGATAAGTGAATGACAGCGAAGGCTGCCCTCCATTTTGGGAATATACCTCCTATTTTAACGCACTTCAGATGTACCTGGGTTAATCCTTTTATGGTCCAGGTGCCCCGTTTGTTGCTGCCCCCAAACACGGATCTCTTCCTGTCCTACAAAGGTCCTATAATCGTAGGGCATGTTTTTTTTTTATTTATGATATTTAGATGGTCCGAGTAGGGGTTTATGGATTTAGAATGGGATCGGTTTGGAGTTTTTTTTATAATTTTTTTTTTCATTGCTATTGGAACGTAGTTGGACTGTACTTTGTTACGGTACACTCGGTCTAACTATATATATATATATATATATATTACTATTATATATATATATATATGTATATATATATATATATATCTATATATATATATATATATATATATACATACAGTTTCTTTCCAGCTTCCCTTCGACCCGTAGCTATAACCCCTTTCATTGCTTTTACTATACCTCCGTTCATATTCTTTCATCCATCTTGCTAGCCACCCTCTCCTAACATTTGTTTCATAGAGCTTCGACTGCTTTGAGGTTTTCCTCCTGTTACACCTTTGAACCCTCCTTTTCCCTCAGTTTTCCCTCCAGCTGTGAATGACCTCATGGCCTAAGTCGTATATTCCATTCCATTCTGTTTATACTTCGTACCTCAGGTTCTGTTTTATAAGACCAGTCTTTGTCTGAATCACGTGTGTGCGTGTTTGTGTGTCTGTTTGTCTGTCTAAACACTCATCGTTTTCGTCGACCTAATGACACACATGAACTTCACACATGTCGTGCGACATCTGTCTCTTTTTCAAACAGTGCTATCTCTCTCTCTCTCTCTCTCTCTCTCTCTCTCTCTCTCTCTCTCTCTCTCTCTCGCCAGAAAGTTTCCAAATGTTGTGTTTTTGTATGTGAAAACGAGAGAGAGAGAGAGAGAGTCTCAAAACGGTGCGTGTGTTATGTGTAAGCTAGAGAGAAATATAGAGAAAAAGAGAGAAAAAAAGTGAGAGAGAGAGAGAGAGAGAGAGAGAGAGAGAGAGAGAGAGAGAGAGAGAATAAAATGCCCCAAAGGTACCGGGGTATACTACCCGCTGGGGGCAGAATTCAGCAGTTGCCAATGGTCGGATCACAATTCCGCCTAGTGTCTCTGCTCTCTTGTGATTTCACGGTTAGCCAGGTTCTCATTTATGCGTGCCATGTTTCTCTCCTTTATTATTAGTATTATTAATTTTTATTATTTGACATTTCCTCATGAGACGCCATTCTGTTGCAGCTGGGAAAATGGGTCAGTGGTGGAGGATTTGTTCAGTTTATTATTATTATTTTTTTTTTTTATATAGATCATCAGGGGAACAGTTATTTATATAATTCTCATAACATCAAGGTCTCTCTTGGCGCTCCGTAGCCTTCTAAAGATCTCCTCCTCCTCCTCCTCCTCCTCCTCCTCCTACATCTGAAAAGATACAACACATCCCACTGTGGAAACTTCTTTACATACAAGCTATGTGACACATGGAATAAACTGCCACCAGAAAGTTGTGAACAGCAACAGTGTGGAAGAGTTTAAAAGAAAGCTAGACAAAATCATTAGGAGGACACTATGAATGAACAGTAAACCCTGCTCTAAAAATAAGTGAGCACAAGATGTCTCTTCTTAGGATGGACTAAAAATTCTTTGAGATATCCTAATCCTTGTAACTCCTTGTAACTCCTCCTCAACAGTGTGGAAGAGTTTAAAATACAGCTAGACAAAATCATTAGGAGGACATTGTGAATGAACAGTAAAACCTGCTCCTACAGATAAGTGAGCACAAGATGTCTCCTCTTAGAAGGGACTAAAAAGTCTTTGAGACATCCTAATCCTTGTAACTCTTTGTAACTCCTCCTCCTTCGTCACAGGGGCCAGGCATGTATATAACTGGTGGATGAACAGTAAAACCTGCTCCTACAGATAAGTGAGCAAAATAATGTCCTTCCTTCTTAGGTTGCTAAACCAATCTTTGAATATCCCTAATCCCTTGTAACCCTTCTTCACTGGGGCCAAGCTGGTTCTTTTAACTGGTGGTCAATGCAGTAAAAGGAATAACTGCTTTTTTATAATTTTTTTTTCTCCTCTGGCGGCCCGAGGGCCAGCAGTTATTTCGTCTGAGTCACCTCTCTCTTGGCAGTGTGTAATGGCCCTAGCTGTAGTAGTAGTAGCCTTTGGCACATGCCGGCCCAAACGAGCACCTTGTTTGTTTCCAGGTCCTGTCTGCTTCGTGGGTTGCATACCTCTCTCTCTCTCTCTCTCTCTCTCTCTCTCTCTCTCTCTCTCTCTCTCTCTCTCTCTCTCTCGGATTTGGAGCAAGACTCTTGGCTGTTGAATGTGTTTTTTATCGCCAGTTTATTGATGCTGTTTACGAGTTCGTGTTTAGAAAAAAAAAAAAAAACAAAAAACATTCGCGTTGTTGATAGCTTTGTGCGCAGCTTTGAAAAGAAATAAACAAGACTTCCATAAGTGTGGGAAGTCATTATGCGTTTGTTAGAAAAAAAAAAAAAAATCCCGTTGACACCTCTTTCTGTTAGTTAAGAAAAGGCATGAGTGTTTTTGGGAGTATTTTTTTTTTTTTTCAAATCAAAAATATAAAGAAAATATATGGGCTAACACCTTCGTTTTTATTCGAGACACTTCACGAATCAGCAGACACTACCTGTGGCAGGTGTCACCATTGTTTTACAAATTGTTAATCTATTTATTAATTTATTTTTTTTATTTCAATAATTGATTTTTTTTTCTTTCTGCATTTCACTTTACCTTCTGCTACTTCTCTCTAATGAACGCCATATTGTTTGGAAGCTTGAATTCAAATCAGTAGTCACTGTGGTGGGCTTTTGCTATATGAATTAGGTTATCTTCATATAATAATAATAATAATAATAATAATAATAATAATAATAATAATAATGGTAAGAAATTCACGATCTCGCGAAGAACAATCTGTCATAAAAATGCACAATTATATATTAGAGTATATTACCATATAAAACAAACATAGACTTTCGAACACCTGAACGATGTTCCTCATCAGTGTTGACGTTAAAATGTGGATTTTTATGACACATTATAATAATAGTAGCGCCTAAGGGGCGTGGTCGGTTTGGTCTTGGATTACCACCTCGGTGGCCGCGAGTTCGATTATCGGGCATTCCATTGAGGAGCCAGAGATGTGTATTTCTGGTGATAGAAGTTCACTCTCGACGTGATTCGGAAGTCACGTAAAGCCGTTGGTCCCGTTGCTGAATAACCACTGGTTCCATGCAACGCAAAAACACCATACAAATAAACAAACAATATAATAACTATAATACTAATAATAATAGTAATAGAGTTTTAGCCAGGTAAAGATGCGGTTTTAGGATCAGCTGTGTTCGATATTTCAGTCGTACCAATTTTTAAAGACATTATGACAGTATGCTGCCTGAACGAAGCTGTCCCTTGTGATCAATCAAGTGTAATTGCTTCTGGACTCTATCCACTTCTCTTTTTCTGTTCAGCTAAGTCAAGGAGCAGTTCAGTGTTATCAAATCGTCTTTTTTTAGTTTTCTGTAAAAGAGAAATATCGCGTATTCTTTTTTCTGTCCGCCCTCAGATCTTAAAAACTACTGAGGCTAGAATGCTGCATATTGGTATGTTGATCATCCACCCTCCAGTCATCTAACTTGCCAAATTGCAGCCCCCTAGCCTCTCTCTCTCTCTCTCTCTCTCTCTCTCTCTCTCTCTCTCTCTCTCTCTCTCTCTCTCTCTCGAACATGATTGTCATAATTTGAATTTAATTATTCAGAATGAATTAAGTTAAAAAAAGCACTCTCTCTCGAACACGTTTGTCATATTTAAAAAAAGAACTCTCTCTCGAACACGTTTGTCATATTTCAAATGTAATTATTTAGGGATGAATTCACCTCTCTCAGCTCTACACATCAATAGTTAGACCTCATCTTGAATATGCAGTACAGTTTTGGTCACCAACACTAAGAAACGACATAAATAGAATAGAAGGGGTAGAAGCAAGAGCCTCAAAGTTGATTCCATCCATCAGGCAAATAGGTTACCGAAGACGACTAGAGAGCCTGAACATGCATGACTTAAAAACACGACGATTGCGAGGACAACTAATAGAAATATTTAAAATACTGAAAGGCATAACAAAAGTAGGCAGTAACCTGTTCACGTTAAGCGAAGACCAGAAAAGAAATGATGGATAGAAACTGGAACTGAAGAGATACATATTATGACCTGTTTGTTAAAATGTTGTGCTGTACTGGTAAGTCTCTCTCTCTCTCTCTCTCTCTCTCTCTCTCTCTCTCTCTCTCTATATATATATATATATATATATATATATATGTGTGTGTGTGTGTGTGTGTGTGTGTGTGTGTATGTATTAGTGTGTGTGTTTCCTGTATATGCCCAATAATCCCCGTTGGCTTGACATTTTCCCGTGTACTTTGTCCGTACCGACTTCCATGATGGTGCAATAATGATTTAAAGTTGCCGGAGGCCTTGAGGCGAGAGAATTAATTAGCTTTAATGAATACAACACATTGTTATGCGCCCCTCTGCGCTCTCTCTCTCTCTCTCTCTCTCTCTCTCTCTCTCTCTCTCTCTCTCTCTCTCTCTCTCTCTGTACCTGCAATTTTAATTAGATCGTGAGTCATATTTGGGGGGAAGTGTTTGTAGCATTGAGCCCTTTCCATTCACGCCATTCTGTTGGTACAAGGCGAGTGTTGTTCGATGGAGGAAGTGTGTGTGTGTGTGTGTGTGTGAGAGAGAGAGAGAGAGAGAGAGAGAGAGAGAGAGAGAGACAACGCCTGTGAAGTGTCTGCGTGTCCTTATATCAAATCTATATATATACAATTATATATATATATATATATATATATTATATATATATATATATATATATATATATATATATATATATATATATATATATAATCACACACACAGAAGTGTTTTGTGTTTTGTGTCAAATCTAGAGATAGAGTGAGGTGTAGTAGGTGTTTTTTTATTATGCAGAATTTAGATATTAAGATTTAACCCAAAACTATTCTGCGTTTTATTTAAACGCGAGGTGATAAAAGAGATCGTATACTCCACCCCTTCAAAACGATTACCCACAACCTCACGGGGGGGGGGGGGGGGGGGGGGGGGGGGGGGGGGGGGGGGGGGGGGGGGGGGGGGGGGGGGGGGGGGGGGGGGGGGGGGGGGGGGGGGTGGGGGGGGGGGGGGGGGGGGGGGGGGGGCATTGTCGTCACAACCACGCTGATTCGGGTCAGTTGGCGAAATGCAGTCTTTGGCCAAAACCATTTATTAAGGCAGAAATCATCATTTCTTAGCGATTTACCATGACGGAGGGAGTGTCGCGTGTTCCTTGAAGTTAAGTGTGTGTGACGTTGTCTGTCATTCCATTGATCAGCTGTTTTTGACAGTTGCCAAGGCCACAGAGTACTTTAAATGCCTGCAGTTCTGTTTAGATTCGCGTACTCTATGTTCGAAGAGCGAATGACAGTTTACGCAATTCTCTTTGCATTTATAACATACATTTCTATCTATTTGTTAATTGGTTAAATTTGGTTTCTTTTTGATGAGTGATCTCTTATTATTATTATTATTATTCATTATTATTATTATTATTATTATTATTATTATTATTATTATTATTATTAAGGTGAACGCTACTCGTATGGAGCAAGGCCACTGTAAAGGGCCAGTGGCTTGAAATTCAAGCTTCCAAAGAATATGGCTTTCGTTAAAAAGAAGTAACAGAAGGCAATGGGATATATACAGAAAGAAGAGATGAGTTATTATGTAAGGTCTCTCTCTCTCTCTCTCTCTCTCTCTCTCTCTCTCTCTCTCTCTCTCTCTCTCATGAGAAGTCCATCAAAATGTATACCGTGGTGTTGCAGCCCATTCATGGGATACTCTCTCTCTCTCTCTCTCATAATTCATTTTTATGTTCTTTTTAATTGAATTGGTTATTTTTAATCTGCTCTACAAGTGCCTATAAATCAAATCAGATTGGCACCTCAGATTGATATGAGAGAGAGAGAGAGAGAGAGAGAGAGAGAGAGAGAGAGAGAGAGAGAGACGTAGTACATTGCTGTAATTAAGACTTGTTATAATGGGATTGTAGAAACCACGGCAAAGTTTTGATGAGGAAATCCCTCAAGAGATGGATGGTGTACTTTAGAAGATGGTCCACGGGCTGGTGAGGCTTCACGGTCTGGTGTCTCCTGTTGGCCACGGGTAATACTATAATTTTATATATATATATATATTATATATATATATATATATATATATATATCTATATATATATATATGGAATTACCGTGAAATTCATATACATGCATTAAGGACATTTGTAGCTGAATGCATGTATATGAATCACGGTGATTGTGACTAAAATTCATCATATGGCTACGTGCGGCAAACGTTCGACTTGGTTAACATGGCAGATTCCTAATTACAAATACCCGAGTTCGACAGTGATTCGTACGGTCGGAATCGGTATCAACTTATAACCTCCTCACTTGTTGGCCTAGTCGATAACTTCACTGAAGTCCTGATTTCTCCTCAGCCCGCTGGGCGCTGGTTCGAATCCACGAGAGGACGTAACTATTATCAACTAAAACATTCCCCCTCGGCTAACATATATGAAAATATATTTATTGCGAGGTAGAGCGAATTGGTTATTAAAGGACATTTGTACGTGTGTGTGTGGTATATATATATATATATATATATATATATATATATATATATCTATATATATATGTGTGTGTGTGTGTGTGTGTGTGTATGTGACGTCATAGGATCCAGCGGTGGGGCTCTGGCCTAAATCATGTAGTATTCCAGAACCAATTCGCAAAAAAAGTGCTCCAAAATTGTATGCAAGAATTCGTGGAAGGAGAGTCAGAACGGATCCGCCTGTCAGTGTCTCAAGAACATTTTTGATTCTGAGTCTCGACAAGCAGCAGTTGCATGACGCAATCTTCCCAGACGTCGAATCTATATTCTTATTATGTCTTCAGGCCCCTCCGGTGGAGGTCCTTATTTTTATGGGATTGAGGTTTGTGATTATGTTTGGGGTCTGCATGATCAGACCTTGCGTTTTGCTCTTTCGATGAGAGAGAGAGAGATAGAGAGAGAGAGAGAATGTTATGCAACATATGGATCGATTTTATGAAAAGATCTTGTTTGAAGAGAGAGAGAGAGAGAGATAGAGAGAGAGAGAGAGAGAGAGAGATTTATCAACTGAAAAGATCGTATTGTGACAGAGAGAGAGAGAGAGAGAGAGAGAGAGAGGAAGGGAGGTTGTACGGAAAGTGCAATTATTCTAATGGGAGAAACTGAAATAAGCCGTAATTGGCCCCATTGCATGTGTGGGGGGGAAAGTATAATATGATGGCAGTGATAGTTCTTCCCTTTTTTTCCATTATTATAATGCTTTTTGTTATTAGAAATTTAGGGTTTATTTTTTATTTATTTATTTTTTTACCAGGTAGGGTTAGCGATTTCCGTCCGAGTGACTACGAACAAATCTCCCCTCATGTCGCGTTCGTAGATCGTAAATATTCAATTCATTCATCAGTTGTAATGTTAACTTAGAAGAGAAGCCATTCATTCGCCAGTTCGAGGAAACGAGTGGGAGGGAAAAGAAAAAAGAAAACTGAACGCCAGCTTTTGTTTGCTTTTATACGTTTTTACAAGTGGTTACTTGTATCTCAAGAGAGGCTGCGGTTGTTGTTACAACCGGTTTTAAGGTTGTGCGCATGAAACTGAAGCTTCTGTTTATTGTGAGTTGCCTGCGTGAACTCTCTCTCTCTCTCTCTCTCTTCATGAACTGTTGCTTTGTATCCCTGTGTTGGGTTTGTGTACTGTAATTTTTTTCTCTCTCTCTCCTTGGCAGCAAATTTAATGTACATGACACCGGAAACAGTGGAAAAGATGGCACAATCTCTCTCTCTCTCTCTCTCTCTCTCTCTCTCCTCTCTCTCTCTCTCTCTCATGAATATAAAATAATTCACGTAGCGCCAAAATGAACTTAGATAATATTTTTTTTCGGTTGGTAACCATTACGGACACTCCCTCTAGATTTCTTAAAAGTTTTATCCCGCAGATGGTTAAAGATTCTTTGCAGCGTCCCATCGGCCCCTAGCTACAATCCCTTTCATTCCTTTTACTGTACATCCATTCATATTCTCTATCTTCCATCTACTTTACTCAACCCTCTGCTAACAATCCTGTTACACTTTTCAAACCGTCTTACTGTCAATTTCCTTTTTTAGCGCTGAATGACCTCATAGGTCCCAGCGCTTGGCATTTGTCATAAATTGCTTATTTTCTATTACGTGTAAGCTTAAAGAGTATTTAGGAGTATTACAGCGTCCAGTCTACGTCATTCATTGTCGCTGTTCGTTATGTAGGTCTGTTGTGATACGTGAGTAGCTCTATCGCTCGTGGGAAAGTGTACTTAATAGCGGTACTTGACCGCAAGTAAGTGGAGATTTGCCTCGGGGAGTCAAGGAGAAGAAGAATGTCGTCTCTCTCTCTCTCTCTCTCTCTCTCTCTCTCTCTCTCTCTCTCTCCCCGTCCAGCCCATCTTCGTGATATTTTTTAACCTGTGTAGGGTGGCACTTTTTAATTTTTAATTGAACCTCCGTAGGGAGACAGTGCCTTCGGTGCACCTCACGTTGGACACTGTAGGCATCACTTAAGGTTCTTTGCAACGTTCCTTCGGCCCCTAGCTGCAACCCCTCTCATGCGTTCTACTGTACCTCCGTTCATATTCTCTTTCTTCCATCTTACTTTCCTTAACCCTTCTCCTAACAATTGATTCATAGGAGGTTTTCCCACCTGTTACACCTGTCAAACCATCTTTCCTAAGGTTCCCCCTCATCGCCGGATGACCTCGTTGGTTCCTGCGCTTGTCCTTTTTGGCCAAATATATATTCCATTCCATTTTCCTTTAACTACAGCGATATACAAAATGTGTTTTGGGATTGTTCAATTCGAACTACGAAAGCGTTAGTTTTACTCTCTCTTTTTCGTGGCTTTGTCTGTAGAGGAGCCAGGCTGCTGCTGCTGCTGTTACGCAGTAAGTTTATGTGACTGGAAAAAAAATGCAGTGGTTGCCTTCCAGTATTTACAACGAGTCCA
>NC_087205.1:92567360-92592470 GCF_015104395.2 Macrobrachium nipponense | reverse complement strand
CGAACTGCCATGTTTATATGACTAGCGGTCTAACCACACTTCCTCTGGAGGGCCGAGTATGGCTGAGATTGAAAACAGACGCAATCACAGAGAGAGAGAGAGAGAGAGAGGACCCTGCTGATACCTCAAGAGAAGAAGAAACTATTAAAAAAGTATGAATGACGCTAGGTATATTTTTAACGTAGCGTCATCCCATTCACAAGAGACACAAGAAAGATTTACTGTTTGGGCGTCCCACGGGACAGGTAGGGGGTTTGTCTTGCCTCTCGACTGTCCTGTGGTGGGGCGAGGGAGAGGATAGGATAGGACACACACACACATACATACATACATACCCCTGTGTGTGTTTATAATTGTGTTAAGGTCACACGGTTGGGTATGATACGGGAACGAAACGATCTGGTGCAGCTGGATTGTCAAAACTGGTCACGAACCCGTCCGCTTTGGGCTTGGACCCGTTAATGCTGTCTTTTCTTAGACTTACGCTCTCTCTCTCTCTCTCTCTCTCTCTCTCTCTCTCTCTCTCTCTCTCTCTCTCTCTCGTGTAAATTTCTCTGCTCATTCACTTGAAATATTTTAAGATTTTACTTTGGTAGTGTGCAAATTGCTCGTTCCTCTCTCTCTCTCTCTCTCTCTCTCTATCTCGATATTTTTTGAAGATTTACCTTTGGTAGTGTATAATTTTTTTTCTCTCTCTCTCTCTTTTACACTTATCATCTTTCATTCCGGATTTCACTTTTATTTTATATCCTAATGTTATTTATCTATTAGTTTGCTTTCATTTCTGGACCCTTCATTATTGTCACTTTCATTGTGTTTGACTTCCTGGTTTGAAGGACATTCTCCCAGTTTGAGATATTTTTTATGTATTTGTGTGCGTGTGTAAGTGCTTGTGTGCATACTTTCTTATAATTTTTTTTTATAAATTTGCACCGAGATCGAAGTTCTCATTTTTATCCCATTATTTTTTTTCCAGTCATCCCATTCGACTGGGTGGTATTTATCGTGTCGGGTTCCGGGTTCCATCCTGCCTCCTTTTAGGAGTCCATCACTTTCCTCCCTATCTATGTGCGCTGTTTCTAGTAGCACGCTCTTCTGCACGAGTCCTGGAGCTACTTTGGCTTCAATTTTTTTCCAGGTTCCTTTTCAGGGATCTTGGGATCGTGTCTAGTGTTCCTATGATAATGGCTGCAATTTCCACTGACATATATTATTATTATTATTATTATTATTATTATTATTATTATTACTATTATTATTATTATTATTAATTAGAAGATGAACCCCATCCATATGGAACAAGCCCACCAAAGGGACCATTGACTAAAATTCAAGCTTCCAGAGAATATTAAGGTGTTCATTAGAAAGAAGTAACCAGTAGGTGATAGAAAATACAGATAGAAGAGATCACATATGAAAAATGTCAAAATAAAATAACAAAATAATAAATAAATAGATAAAAATATATGAGTACATCATTAAAACCCAACGAGGAAAAACACACGCACCCAGGAAGCGGAAAATGTATTGTACCCAAGAATCTTAAGTAGTTTTCATTGAATTATAAAGATTAGATCAGAAAAAAAAACTCCCGGAAAACCGGGAACAAAAATCGGACCAAACCAGCAGCTGGAAGGGCTCGTTTTTTATCGGCTTTTTCCTGGAAGGTCACACACGCACACGGGATGGACACAGATCAGCTGTTGACCTTTATATACTTGTCCAGGAGGGAGGGAGGAGGAGGTTGGTCAGCAGTCAGTCAGTCGGGAGGCTGAGCTGAGCTGTTCTGGAACAGCCTCTGGAATCTTGCAGCTGAGCCGTGCATGTGTCTCGGCGGCCGGGAGATCATTGATCCTCAGATATGCCATTCATACAGATATTTGTTTCCTTGTTTTATTTATATTTCCAGTTTGCCTTTCCAGCCTCTGGAGCTGATGTTTGTTTCCTTGTTATATCAGTATTTCCAGTTTGCCCTTCCAGCGTCTGGAAATGGGTATTGGTATTATTATTGATATAATGATCTGCTGAGTTTATAATGAGGTCTTCCACTTCTGAAATTGAGAATAAAAGATGGCTTGAAAGGTGTGACAGGAGGAAGACCCGTAGTTGCATCGTGAAACAGTTGCAGCGCTGAATGACCTTTACAGGCCCCAGCGTTTGGGCTATTCCCTAAATTCCATAATAATCAACCAACCAATCAACCATTAAACAATTGTTAGGAGAGGGTTCTGGAAAGTAAGATGGACGAAAGAGAATACGAACGGAAGTACAGTAAAAGGAATGAAAGAGGTTTCAGCTACTGGGGGCCGAAGGGACGCTGCATAGAACCGCAAGTCATGTTTACAGTGTACCGCGTGAAGGTGCGCTGACGGCACTACCTCCATGGGGGGGGGGGGGGGGGGGGGGGGGGGGGGGGGGGGGGGGACGGTTGGCTTTTCGTGTTTTGGGGGTTGGTCTGGATTTTCATCTTTTGTTTGTGTTGCTCACAGTTGTTTCTGAGTTTTTGGCATTATTATTATTATTATTATTATTATTATTATTATTATTATTATTATTATTATTAATTATTATTATCTATTTCCTCAATACGTTGCTTTGACCTTTCTCGGCTTCTTCAGATTGCTCTAAGTTGCTTCTCTGATATTTTTCCTCCTTTAATTCAAATATATACTACGGGCTACTCTAGGAGCAAGAGCCCGTGCTGGCATAAGGCCAGCTTAATCTCAAACAACAATTCAAATAGCTTTAAAGATACAAGTAATTGCTTCGTTGTTTCTTTTTTTGCTTTTAAATGAAATTCCTTCTCAGATATCTATGTTGTTCCACATTGCTTTTGTAGAGGATAGGCCGTATTGATGTCAGTGTAATTACCAGCCAGAATATAAGAATCTCTCTCTCTCTCTCTCTCTCTCTCTCTCTCTCTCTCTCTCTCTCTCTCTCTCTCTCTCTCTCTCTCTCTCTGTATACCTGAAAGACTTGCTCTGGATGCTGTGGAGCCATTATCTTCATTAGCTGCAACAATAGAGGACAGATCAAAGCATCAGCTTCTCTCTCTCTCTCTCTCTCTCTCTCTCTCTCTCTCTCTCTGCTCTCTCTATCGTAGTATCTATGAGCGTGAGTGCGTGTTTTGTTAAAGAAACTAATGACACACAAAAACACACACACTATATATATATATATATATATATATATTATATATATATATATATATATATATATATATATATATATATGAAATATATAATGTTGTGTACAATATTTGTTGTTTATTGGCCTTATATCAATGCAAATGTGATTGAAATCATAAAGGAAGGTTACCAACAAAATTCATTAAGAGAGATTTGCTTGTTTAATGATTAATAAGACTTCGTAAGACTGAGAGAGAGAGAGAGAGAGAGAGAGAGAGAGAGAGAGAGAGAGAGAGATAGAAGAGAGAGAGAGAGAGAGAGAGAGAACCTGAATGTTTCACACGACTTTAATTATTAATTATTATTATTATTATTATTATTATTATTATTATTATTATTATTATTTTATTATTATTATTATTCAGAATGTGAAGCCTATTCTTATGGAACAAGTCCACCACAGGGGCCACTGACTTGAAATTCAAGCATACAAAGATTACGTTACTCATTAGAAAGTTAGAGAATGTAAAGGGAAACACAGAAAGAAGAAATCTCCCTCATTGTAAAGAAAGTGTGAATTAATAATTAGATAAAAATGCAATGATAAAAACATCAGGGTAGTGACTCTTTATCGAAATGTCCAAACAGACAGTCTCAACATAAAAGCAATCATAAGGAACTGAAAAAGATCTATTTCGATCTTTATGGAAATTTGACCGATGGAACGACTCAGGGCAATCAAGCTGTAGCGAGTTCTTCTGCCATTCTCAGCTATGACGTCAACCCACCTCTCTCTCTCTCTCTCTCTCTCTCTCTCTTCTCTCTCTCTCTCTCTCTCTCTCATAGTGGTCACAGTTATTTTTGTACATCGTTGCTTATCAAGTCTTTATGTTATTTTGTTACCGTTGTGCGAATTTTAATTTCTCTCTCTCTCTCTCTCTCTCTCTCCTCTCTCTCTCTCTTCTCTCTCATCTCTCTCACAATGCAAATAGATCTTTTATGCTTGTACATTACTTCTTATGAGATATTTTGAATTTATCATTGATATAGGAATTTTCTCCCTCCCCCCTCCTCTCTCTCTCTCTCTCTCTCTCTCTCTCTCTCTCTCTCTCTCTCTCTCTCTCTCTCTCTCTCTGTCTTTCGTAGTGCAGATAGTTTATTTATGTTTGCATATTCTAGCATATCAAATTTTTAGAATTTATTACTGATGCAGGAATTTACCTCTCTCTCTCTCTCTCTCTCTCTCTCTCTCTCTCTCTCTCTCTCTCTCTCTCTCTCTCTCTCTTGTGCACGGTATCCCTGCCACAGTCATGACGTCAGTCATTGTTAGTGCCGGAGGCTGTAGGACAAGGCACAAAGGCCTTTGTTGACATTTTCCAAAATGAAATTTGACCTTTTTCATATTGCAGCGACTCCGGTGCATTTTGTTTACTTTTTGAAGGGCGCGCGTGCGCGTACAGGAAGTTGTTATTATATATGTTTTATTGTTATTTAGGTGTCCCTGGGCCTGAATGTTTCATTTTTAGGTGTGTGTTGAGTCGGGATTTGTCAGCGTAGTAGCTGTTTGAGGATGGTAAAATCGTTCCTTTGCTTTTGGAAGATATGACTCCTCCTCCTCCTCCTCCTCCTCCTCCTCCTCCTCCTCCTCCTCCTCCTAGTACTATACTACTACAACTACCACACCATAGCGTTTGCTATTGTATGATACATTATACAAACACTATTATCATTTTACTACTCACACACACACACACACACACACACACATATATATATATATATATATATATATATAATGTGTGTATTTATGTATGTATGTATACATGATGCATGTATGTGTATATTTATATATATGTAATATGAGATACATACATATAAATATATGTATAATACGATAATATATGTATTTTCACCATTATAAGCCAGTATGTCCATTTTGCTAACAGGGATAAGAAGAAAAAGTTTTTAATATCTTTCCGTATGAGAATTCTGTTGTCATAATTGGGAACTATAGAATTACTGAGTCTTAATCCTATATTTTCCCTTTTTCGGAAATATTCGTACTCTTTGAGCTACACAAGAATCGCTGTCAATAATAAATATTTCTTGTCCTGCCCAATTTCAATTTGTATCGTGTTTTACGTTGAAATGAAATTGCTCATATAAAAAGACTTGTCCATAACGATGACAGTATAACCGACAAGAATGTATAATAATTATTCTCTCTCTCTCTCTCTCTCTCTCTCTCTCTCTCTCTCTCTCTCTCTCTCTCTCTGGAGGACTTTCTTTGGACGCCGTGGAGCCTTTATCTTCAAGAGCTGCAACAATAGAGGACAGATCAAAGCGTCAACTTCCCTATCTTCATTCTCTCTCTCTCTCTCTCTCTCTCTCTCTCTCTCTCTCTCACATATTATCTGAGTGGGAGCTGATTACCTGAAAGTGTTGGTGTCATACCCTGAAGAGCTTTTAAATTAGTGTTATTTTTTCTTCTTTTCTTCTTCTTGTTTCAGTTAATGAAGGTTATAGGCGTGGCTGCTAGTGTGTTCTCACGTACTGCACGCACGTACATATAAATAATGATACATGTTCTAAGCTTGCTTGTTACTCTCTCTCTCTCTCTCTCTCTCTCTCTCTCTCTCTCTCTCTCTCTCTCTCTGATACTCGCAATGACAAATTTGGATGCATGTCACATGTTTGCCTGTTACAATCTCTCTCTCTCTCTCTCTCTGTGAACTGTTGGTAGTCAAAATAACCCAACGTCAGACTTCCTGAACTAGGTCGAACGGTATAATGGTAACACCCCCCCCCCCCCCCCCCCCCCGGTCAAGCCCCCCCCCCCCCCCCCCCCCCCACCCTTCCCTTTTTATTTTTAAATCCGTGGTTTTGTTTTAAAGAATTTTTTTATGTATGTATATATATACACACAAATATTTTTATATATATATATATACATATATATATACATATATATATATATATATATATTATATATATATATATATATATAATAATATATAGTATATGTGTAATTTTGTTGGACAATATCTTAACGAAATGTCTCTTTTGCATAACTGTGAAAGTGATTTTGTAACTAAATGGAGCCTCTCCATTCTCCCACCCCACCTTCCCTTAACCGGGTGGCCTAATACTGCAAATACCCCCCCTTCCCCCACCCCTTCCCCGTCTTCTCGCTCCCTCTTTCAATATTGTTGAAGCGACGGTCAGCAGTAACGGACGCACGTACGAGTTTTTGTCGGATGACTGCAGTTTGGAGAGAGAGAGAGAGAGAGAGAGAGAGAGAGAGAGAGAGAGAGAGAGAGAGAGAGAGAAATAGGTAAAAGGTGTATCGAAATGCATTACTGCCCTCATGCTATTTTCCTTGTATTTTAATACATGTTTGTTTATTTATTAATGTAATTTTTTATTAATAAGTGAATCTCTTATTTCTGTATTTCCCTTTTACCCTCTCTTCTTCCAAATGACCACCATATTCTTTGAAGCTTGAATTTCATGTCAGTGGCCCCTTTGGTGGGCTTGTTCCATATGAATGGGGTTCCTGATCTGAATATAATAATATTAATAATAATAATAATAATAATAATAATAATAATAAGAATGGAATATGTATGAAGAATATGTATATTTTAATGTGGGTTTATACTGCTGAATAATAATAATAATAATAATAATAATAATAATAATAATAATAATGGAATATGTATAAAGATTAGGTATATTTTAACGTGAGTTTATACGTACTTGCTGTTGTTTTACCAGGTGTTTGCTGTCACGAAGGATATATTAAGCAATAGTTTCACCTTCGTGCAATATTTATGATCTAATATTTTCCCCGGTTTTTGACAAGGAAGGGATATTGTTGGTGTGATATCTATACGGAGAGAGTTACCGGACTGTCGTGCAGCTCTGAAATATTATTCTGTGGGATTTTCAACACTGAGCACTTCGAAAAACATCTTGGCCATGAATTTACCGCAGACATTTATGATGTGAATTCAGGGCAGACATTTAAAGCACGAATTTATAATAAAAAAAAAAGAACTTTTGTTTGTTTGTTCATAAGTCGTTTCTTGAAGAGCACGCGTCCAAGTGTAAATGTGTTGAAATTTATGTAAGTATATGTCCATAAATTTATTGGAATGCTTTTAGATGTGTCCATGAAGACTTTTCAATATGCGGTGTAGGGCTTTGAAATGAAATGTATGTCAATTGATGTCAATCGTTGATTGTAGAATCGATCTATATGGGTGATTTATATGAGGGTATTCATAATTTCCATTGTAAAGTGAATGTGCGGAGATTACGTGAATGTATTGATACATTCAAATGTAAAGTGTATGTGTATGTGAGGAGATTTACGTGAATGTATTAATACGTTTAATTATAAAGTGTATGTGTATGTGAAGAGATTTAGGTTAATTTATTTATACATTCAAATGTAAAATGTATGCGAATGTGAGAAGGTTAACGTGAATGTATTGATACATTCAATTGTAAAGTGTATATGACTGTGAAGAGATTTACGTGAATGTATTGATACGTTCAATTGTAAAATGTATGTGACTGCGAAGAGATTTACGTGAATGTGTTGATATTTTCAAATCTAAAGTTAATAAGCAGGCCAAGCTGACTAGATTGCTCCTACATAATAATAATAATAATAATAATAATAATAATAATAATAATAACAACAACTACAGGCATATCACCTGCCTACCAATAATGTGGAAGTTACTAACAGGTATCATCAGCGAAAGGCTATACAATTACCCTAAAGGAGGACAACAAAAACCATCCCCGCCCCCATCCAAACAGGAAATGGATGCAGAAGGAAGTGTAGGGGGCACAAAGACCAGCTCCTGATAGACAAAATGGTAATGAACAACAAGTAAGAGAAGGAAAACCAAACTAAGCATGGCATGGATAGACTATAAGAAAACCTTCGACATGGCACCACACCATGGCTAATAGAATGCCTGAAAATAAATATATGGGGCCAGAGGAAAAACACCATCAGCTTCCTCAAAAATCAATGCGTAACTGGAATACAATACTTACTAGCTCTGGAATAAGACTAGCAGAGGTTAATATCAGGAGAGGGATCTTCCAGGGCGACTCACTGTCCCCACTTCTGTAAGGATTGTATCTGGGGACATCAGGATGGAGTTTGGAATAGAAAATGTGCCATAGTCAACATACAAAAGGGCAAAGTAACAAGGACTAAGGAAGGGATAGCTACCCGATGGGAACAACATCAAACAAACATAGATGAGACGGGATACAAATACCTGAGAATAATGGAAGGAGGGGATATAAAACATCAAGAGATGAAGGACACGATCAGGAAAGAATATATGCATACTCAATGCGATACTCAAGCCAAAACTCAACGCCGGAAATATGATAAAAGCCATAAACACATGGGCAGTGCCAGTAATCAGATACAGCGCAGGAATAGTGGAATGGACGAAGGCAGAATCTCGTAGCATAGACCAGAAAACGAGGAAACATATGACAATACACAAAGCACTACACCCAAGAGCAAATACGGACAGACTATACATAACACGAAAGGAAAGAGGGAGAGGACTACTAAGCATAGAGGACTGCGTCAACATCGAGAACAGAGCACTGGGGCAATATATGAAGACCAGTGAAGACGAGTGGATCAAGAGTGCATGGGAAGAAGGACTGATAAAAGTAGACGAAGACCCAGAAATATACAGAGACAGGAGAAAGACAAGCAGAACAGAGGAATGGCACAACAAACCAATGCACGGACAATACATGAGACAGACTAAAGAACTAGCCAGCGATGGCACGTGGCGATGGCTACTGAGGGGAGAGCTCAAGAAGGAAACTGAAGGAATGATAACAGCGGCACAAGATCAGGCCCTAAGAACCAGATATGTCCAAAGAACGATAAATGGAAATAACATCTCTCCCATATGTAGGAAGTGCAATACGAAAAATGAAACCATTGACCACATAACAAGCGAATGCCCGGCACTTGCACAGAAACAGTACAAAAAGAGGCATGATTCAGTAGCAAAAGCCCTCCACTGGAGCCTGTGCAAGAAACATAAGCTACGTTGCAGTAAAGTGTGGTACGAACACTAACCTGAAGGAGTGATAGAAAACGATCACGCAAAGATCCTGTGGGACTATGGTATCAGAACAGATAGGGTGATACGTGCAAAATAATAACCAGGACGTGACGTTGATCGGACAAAATCAAGAAGAAAGTATCAATCATTGATGTCGCAATACCATGGGACACCAGAGTTGAAGAGAAAGAAAGGGAAAAAATGGATAAGTATCAAGACCTGAAAATAGAAATAAGAAGGATATGGGATATGCCAGTGGAAATTGTACCACTAATCATAGGAACACTAGGCACGATCCCAAGATCCCTGAAAAGGAATCTGGAAAAACTAGAGGCTGAAGTCGCTCCAGAACTCATGCAGAAGAGTGTGATCCTAGAAACGGCGCACATAGTAAGAAGAGTGATGGACTCCAAAGGAGGCAGGATGCAACCCGGAGCCCCTCACTATAAATACCACCCAGTCGAATTAGAGGGGGGAAAAAATAATAATAATAATAATAATATTTTGGTAGAAAACCCTCTTTTAGGCAAATGCTCTTACAAAGTATGGCAGAATTAAGCGAGTTGACTTTATATATTGTTTTTTCTATTTTCCTTACAATTCGCTTCTCAGGCTCAGCGATTTTTCATAGTAACTGGCCAATATTCATATTGGGAATTTTCAATAAATAATAATGATGGCTGTTTCTAAGGTACTCAGTTTATATACAGTCTTAATAATAATAATAATAATGATAATAATATGTTTTATGAAAACTAATTGGTGTCTCAGCTGCATTAATTTTATATAGAGAACCTATATAGAATTAATGCAGCTTAGGCAGCAATTGCTGTTAATAAAACATGTTTAAAAGAGGGTGTACTTCCACCAATAATAATAATAATAATAATAAAATATAGTTGTTACCTTGAGCCAGCCAAACCTCAAGGCATTTGCCATGAACCCGGTATATATCGTACGTGTGTGTGTGTGTGTGTGTACACGATCTTGATCGTTAGTTCGACCTCATGAGTGCCGCGAGCGACGGGGCTTATACAGTGTCATTCAGTCGGTTCCCTTTCTGGCGGATTGCTTCCGGCACTATTTCAGTGTTATTGGAATTTAGCTCTCTCTCTCTCTCTCTCTCTCTCTCAGTGGTAATGGTTGTTTTATGGTTGTACATTTTTCCTTATGAATTTTTTTTTTATTAATTACCGAGGCAGGAATTCTCTCTCTCTCTCTCTCTCTTTGTCATAGTGGTTGTGGGTGCTTTGTTCGCGTATCTTGTTGCCTTAGCAAGTCCGTTTAATATATTACTGCAGTAGAAGTTCGTATCTTTGTTTAATCTTATGTTAGTTATTATTATTATTATTATTATTATTATTTTGTTAAAGATGATGGCAGCATCAGTGGAATTGATTTATATATGGTCTTTTCAATTCTTCTTATTATTCTCTTCTCATCAGGGCTGATATTTGCTAATAGCTGGCCGATGTTCATATCTCGGTGAAAGAAATGTTTTCTAAAAATAATAATTTATTGATATGATAACAAAAGTGGTTAACAAATCTTAGTCTAAGGGTGTAACGGAATTCCAACGTTTCCAACCGTATCATCGGTTCATTTTCAAGGAAAGGTGAGCTTGAACTGATTGAAATGGGGTCGTTCGGCGGTATTTATTGTGTCCCAGGTGCTCTGTCTGATGGGCGCTGCATTTTCATTGGCTGAACAGAGGATTAAGTCCCTGAGTCAAGCCGTCTTGCAGAGGTGGAAGCTCGCACTGCTCTTCTCGTGCGGACGCTGGAGACTGGGAGCGTAGTATTGGGAAGGTCATTGCCGATAGACGGGGGCACCTGATTGGCCCGTTCGATCGGCTCTATGGTGCTGGCGGGCGGCGCCCTTCGTGCCACCGTCGGGAGGAGTGAAGTCTCTTGGGTGGTGTTGAGGCTGGGTCTCTCCTTCCCGATGTGTAGGGCCTCCAAGAGGCGGAGGCGACGGTGGTCTGCTGCCTTATCGATAATTCTGATATTAGGAATAATGTCATTCCTAATTATCCTGGTATTGTGGACGTTTTTGGCATGATTATGGATGGCGCCTTCCTGAGCGTGGCAGGATATCCTCTTCGAAAATCGCAATAGTCGTCATACCAATGTAAGCGCCGGGCATTCCCGGACAGGGCATTTGTAGGTAGCAAACGTTAGTTTTCTTGAGAGGGTCCTGCAACACGGGGGCTGGATTGTTTTCATAATCAGGAACAAGAAGACCAGTGGCCCTGATTATGAAAAACAATCCAGCCCCCGTGTTGCAGGACCCTCTCAAGAAAACTAACGTTGTCTACCAGTACAAATGCCCTGTCCGGGAATGCCCCGGCGCTTACATTGGTATGACGACTATGCGATTTTCGAAGAGGATAGCCACGCTCAGGAAGGCGCCATCCATAATCATGCCAAAAACGTCCACAATACCTGGATAATTAGGAATGACATTATTCCTAATATCAGAATTATCGATAAGGCAGCAGACCACCGTCCGCCTCCGCCTCTTGGAGGCCCTACACATCGGGAAGGAGAGACCCAGCCTCAACACCACCCAAGAGACTTCACTCCTCCCGACGGTGGCACGAAGGGCGCCGCCCGCCAGCACCATAGAGCCGATCGAACGGGCCAATCAGGTGCCCCCGTCTATCGGCAATGACCTTCCCAATACTACGCTCCCAGTCTCCAGCGTCCGCACGAGAAGAGCAGTGCGAGCTTCCACCTCTGCAAGACGGCTTGACTCAGGGACTTAATCCTCTGTTCAGCCAATGAAAATGCAGCGCCCATCAGACAGAGCACCTGGGACACAATAAATACCGCCGAACGACCCCATTTCAATCAGTTCAAGCTCACCTTTCCTTGAAAATGAACCGATGATACGGTTGGAAACGTTGGAATTCCGTTACACCCTTAGACTAAGATTTGTTAACCACTTTTGTTATCATATCAATAAATTATTATTTTTAGAAAACATTTCTTTCACCGAGATATGAACATCGGCCAGCTATTAGCAAATATCAGCCCTGATGAGAAGAGAATAATAAGAAGAATTGAAAAGACCATATATAAAATCAATTCCACTGATGCTGCCATCATCTTTAACAAAACATGTTTGAGAGAGGGTCTCCTACCTTCATATATTATTATTTATTATTATTATTATTCAGAAGATGAAGAACCATATTCCCACCGAAGGGGCCACTGAAAGACTTGAAATTCTTCGAGCTTCCAAAGAATATGGTGATCATTTGGAAGTAAGAGAAGGTGAAAGGAAATATTTCACCGTTTTATTCTTCACTTAGAGGAATTTGAAAGTAAATAGAGAATAAGAGGGAGTGGTAGTTTTTATATATTTTGTCTGGTCGAAGTTCTTCTGCTAAGAAGAAGAAGAAAAAGAGAGGACGCGCGGATGTCGTGGAGACTTACTCCAATGTCACGGATGATTGTGGCTTTACTGTAGTCGAGTTTCCGGTCTGGGGCTCCTCACTCTGAAAAGGAAGAGGAGCAGGAGCATGATTAGTTGAAGAAGGGGGAAGAGGAGGTCTTGAGGAATGGAGGAAGATTAGAAACCTTGGAGAAGGATGAGAAGAAACTTGGAGGAAGAGGGGACCGGAGGAGGAAGAGGAGAGGACTTAGGTGGAGGAGGAGGAAAACCTTGAGGAAGAGGAGGAGGAGGATGAGAGTTGAGGAAGGAAACGGAGGGGTTGAGGAAGATTTGGAGGACGAATGAGGAAGAGGAGGAAGGACTTATGAGGAGTAGTACCTTCCGGAAGAGGAGATTTGGAGGTATTGGAAGGACTTTGGATGGGAGTAGGAAGATATCGGGGGAGGATCCCGAGGAGGAAGGAGGATGGAGGAGGAGGAGGGAGAAGAATACATGGATGAGGAGGAGGAGGAAGAGGAAGAGGAAGGGGAAAGAGGAAGAGGAGGAGGAGGAATCAAGAAAGACGTGATTTATAACAACAAAAGTGTTGGGTGAATGACTTCTTCCCAATGGAAATGTCGAGGGTGGAGGATTTGACTGTGGACTAGGATAAGGGGGGATGGGGTTGCCGGTTGAATGGAGGTAGGTGGAGTGGTGATAGGGGTAGGGGGTCGGGGGGACGGTAGTGGGAGGCTTTGCAATACTCGCCATTCCACGTATCTCTGAGGCGAAACTCGATATATATATATATATATATATATATATATATATATATATATATATATATATATATATATGATATATATATATATATATATATATTATATATAATAATGGGTCCATGGCAGCTATCTTGCGGTTTGGCTGGGTTGAGGGAACATTTTATTATTATTATTATTGTCTAGAAGGATAGCTACTTAGGTATACTTATTAACGCTGATATTATTAATTTGTTGAAAGCAAAGTGGACAATAATTGGAAAACAAACTTTAGGCAAATATAAGATATAATCAGACGAGGCACTGGGTAAAACTTACCGACTTGTATTCAGCTTGTTTGAGACTCGTGTGTGCAATAAAGTTGGCGGTGTGTTGATGACCTGCCTCGTTGTGGTGTGGACACGCCCCGCGATTTATTCGGGATAGGTAGGGACAAGAGGAGAGTAGGGGGGGGGGGGGGGGGGGAAGCCGGCTCGTGCGATTTCCGACATTTCCCGTTACATATTTTCGAGTCGCCAGGGATATGTCTCTCTCTCTCTCTCTCTCTCTCTCTCTCTCTCTCTCTCTCTCTCTCTCTCTCTCTCTCGTTTCATGACCGTTTTTCTACTCTGATGATTTCATGGGTGTTTTCCCATTAGTAATAGCTCGTCCTAGGAAATTATATATTTTTTTTCCTCTCTCTTTATAGGTTTCCGATACGAATGACTCGTCTCGTCGGTTTTGTAACACCCAACTGGCCATTACTTCTCACGCGCCAACTATTTTATTTTTATATTCCTGCAGGCAAAGGAACTCTTCAGTCTTGGAAGAGGGAGATCAGGCACTTTTTCAAGATCAGAACAAATTCTTTGTTCCTTTACCCCTCCTCTCTCTCTCTCTCTCTCTCTCTCTCTCTCTCTCTCTCTCTCTCTCTCTCTCTCTCTCTCCTAAATCAGACATCGGCTGAAGCACTCAAGATACACAAATGCCAAGAGAAAAGGATGAATGTAATTCACACCTGGAAGATGAGAGAGAGAGAGAGAGATAGTCCATATTACAAATAAGACTGTGATTTATTTCTATTAAACTGCAATCGACTGCTACAACGGATGCATTATTCACCAACGCGAAAGTTCACCGTCTGCATAGCAAGCATTGTTTCCAGCATCCGCCTGGAAAAACATATTCCAGAGCCCCATTCTTTTCGCCAACGGGTTTTCCAGAAGTTGGAATTTTTAGTGTCATTGTAGAGGAAATGAGAAGAGCTGTTGGAAGACTGTTAATGGCAGAGATATGATAACGATGTTATCTGGCGCATTTGCATTGTTCCGCTGGTGAGGTCAGGGGTCACGAGAAACCAGGTCAAAGGACAGGTCATAGATATTATTCCGCGGAAGGTCGTCTTCACTCAAGCTTTTTTTTTTCTTTTTTTTCAGGAACTTTGTTTTTAATGATTTTGATTTTGAGATTTAAGAAAAATGTCTTTGGTACGGAGTGGGGTAAAGACTTATTTAACATTTTTATAAAATGTAATAATCAGGTTTTGTCTGCTAGTTGGTAATTAAATGCAAATAGTACTTTGTTTAGAGGCCTTTAACATATGTCATATGTTTAGTTTTTTTTTATACGTTCGTACATGGTATACCTAGCTCATCCTATCACGGTCATGCATTTGAAAAAATTATTGTATGTAGTTTATTTTTTATAATAATATTGTTAGTTGTCCTTTATTTACTCTGTGCTAAATAATGAAGAATAGGCTCTGACCCAAAGAAGGAAAATCTTTACCAGAGTAGGATTTAGCGTAAGTTTTCGAGGTTTTGTACAGCCCATTTCTCTCTCTCTCTCTCTCTCTCGATAATTTTTGGAGATTTGCTTCTAGTATTGTTTGAATATCTCTCTCTCACTCTCTCTCAATCTCGGCTCTCTCTCTCATCTCTGCATCTCTCTTCTCTCTCTCTCTCTCTCTCTCTCTCAAAAATTTGTCAAGATTTGAAACTGTAAATTTCTCTTTTCTTTTCTCTCATATATATATATATATATATATATATATATATATATATATATATATATATATATATATATATGATAGTGGTTGTGAAGATTTTCGGTTGGGAGTCTTTGAACTCTCTCTCTCTCTCTCTCCTTCCTCTCTCTCTCTCTCTCCTCTTCTCTCTCTCTCTCTCTCTCTCTGTGTCTGTGTGTGTGTGTTTCCCTGAGGACGTGGCCCTACCGTGAATGATAGGTTTGAGAGTGCAAGGATTTCTTCTCATGCGGAAAGGTTCAGTCGAAATGATCCACGGCCTCGGGAGATGATGAGTCTTCAGAGAGAGAGAGAGAGAGAGAGAGAGAGAGTGATTCTTCCTCCTCTTCCTCCCTGATCGACTCAGGCTTTTAGTTGGAAGAGGTGGAGCGTCTTTTGGGAGGACCCTCCGCCGAATCTTGTGGGAGGAACAATGGCGTTTCGGCCGCGCCCTCCTGATCTACATCATCGTTTAGTCTTCATGATATATTTCTCTCTCTCTCTCTCTCTCTCTCTCTCTCTCCTCTCTCGTCTACTAGAGATATGAGAAAATTTCCTTTGGTATAACGTGAATCCATGTCCGTCTAACTGCCTGTCTCCATATTTGTGTGCGTGAGTGTTTATGTGTATGTGTCTGTGATATCTCTCTCTCTCTCTCTCTCTCTTCTCTCTCTCTCTCGAGGTAAATAATAAAGATTTCGCTTTACTACTTAATGAATCCCAGTGATAAGTGAGCACTCGGTGTCTCCTTGGATGGACTAACAAGTCTTTGAGACATCCTAATCCTTGTAACTCTCCCTCTCTCTCTCGCAAGGTAAATAGTTAAGATTTCCATGTACTACTTAATGAACCTCCTCTCTCTCTCTCTCTCTCTCTCTCTCTCTCTCTCTCTCTCTCATTTACTAGAGATATGAGAACATTTTCTTTGGTATAGCATGAATCCGCTTCTGTCTGTCTGCCTGTCTGGCTATTTGTGTGTGTGTATGTGTTCGTGGCCTACAGCCGCGTCCGTGATTGCTGAGTCATTGTTTATCGTATGCAAATGAGATGCGCAGATGTACTACAATAGATTCCTGTCATCTTGAAGAGTGAATGAGAAGGACCCTCTTCATCCCTTGTCATTCAGGTGGCTCTGCCAGGTAACATAATAACAATCCGCGGAAATGGCGTCTCCAGGGCCACTTGGGATATTATTATTTTTTGAATTAAGGTTATTTTAATGTCTTGCAATGTCTAAAATACCTCTCACAAGCCTCCAAGGGAATGTCGAGGCATTGGAACTTCAGTAGTTCGAGCGAACATGTGATGCATTGCTACCCCTAATATAATTCAAATTGTGATTTAATATTTAATTTATATTTTGTTTATTTATCAATTTTTTCAATTGATCTGTTTTTTCTAGTAACCTATCCCCTCTTTCTGTATTTCTCATCATCACCTGTTCCTTCCTTCCAGTGAATACCATAATATTCTTTGGAAGCTTGAAGAATTTCAAGTCAGTGACTCCTGTGGTGGACTTATTCCGTATGAATGGGGTTCATTTTCTGAATGATGATAATATCTGGTCACATGCACACACGCCCGTTAGTGGGGTAGCGCCGTCAGTGGACCTTCTGCGGTGCATTGTAGGCATTACTTAAGGTTCTAGCTGCAACTTTTTACTGTACCTCCTTTCATATTCTCTTTCTTCCATTTGAATTTCCACCCTCTCCAAATATTTTATTCATAGTGCAACTGCTTTCATGTTTTCCGACCTTTGACTGTCAATTTTCATTTTAGCGCTCAATGACCTCATAGGTCCCAGTGCTTGGCCTTTGGCCTAAATTCTGTATTCAACTGAACCGAACACAACACACACACATACACACGACTGTATTGTGCAGAAAGCATAATTATACGAAGTTTACTCATACATTTATATTTATGTATTTTGTGTTGATCATCTTTTCCTGTAACTAGTGTCCTCAACACTTGGATAAAAGAATGAAAGAAAGGAAGTTGGTTAAAAAAACTATTTAAATAAAAACAAGTTAAAAATACGCCGATGTTTCTTCGGCGCAATCTAGTTCTCTGTTCAGCGTATAATCAAAGCCACCAAAAATAGATCTATCTTTCGGTGGCCTCGGAATAATGCTGGAATAATGCTGTATGAGCCGCGGCACATGAAACTCTTAACGAATACCCGGTGGTGGATTGTCGTATATCGTCGCCAGACGCACGATTATGGCTAAATTTAACCTTGCATAATCTAGAAACTACTGCGGCTAAAGGGCTGTCATTTGGTACGGTTGATGACTGGAGGGTGAATGATCAACATCCCAATTTGCAGCCCTCTAGCCTCAGCAGTTTTGGAGGTTTGAGGGCGGACAGAAAAATGGCGGACGGACGGACTGACAAAGCAGGCACGAAAGTTTGCTTTTACAGAAAGCTAAAAATGGGATGTTCTCCCGAACTCTCTTTCGTACGAGGCCTTCCCATAATAGCAGCAAGAATGGCCATATGCAGATTTCGGTACGCATGAGAATAAGTACATCTCGAGCGCGGTGCCAACTAGTGCCATTTCCATTTTAGGGGAAAAAGATTGCTTGGTGCCAACTACTGCCATTTTCTTGTGGGGAATTTTTTTTTATTTTTTTCCCCTCGAGCATTAGACCGGAATTAGAATTTCCTTTTTCCTTTGTTTTTCTCCCATAGATAAATTCTATTGTTTGTTTTTTTATTTTGTTTTATTTTGCTTTGTCTGACGGTTATGTATTTTTTTTTTTACGAATAAGTTGCTGAATAATATTTTTTTATAAGGATGTGATATCAGTCAGTCTTCTTCCTTTTTGACTGGACTCTCTCTCTCTCTCTCTCTCTCTCTCTCTCTCTCTCTCTCTCTCTCTCTCTCTTCTCTCTCTCTCTCTCTCTCTATTGAGGAAGTTTGTGGACATTTGCATGAACAGCAACCCAAATGACTGCGAGAAACACGTACCGCATAGCAAACGATGGCTGAGGATTTACCAGTGTAAAAGTTATGCATTCTCTCTCTCTCTCTCTCTCTCTCTCTCTCTCTCTCTCTCTCTCTCTCTCGTGTTTGTAGCTAATTATGTCTTTCCCTGTTGCTGGAATCTTTTATGCTCTAAGTTTGTGAAGATACGTGTCTGCCTGAATTTAAGAGGAAAGTTGTAAGAGTATGTCCGCGTAATTCATATATATATATATATATAATATATATATATATATATATATATATATACTATATATATATATATATATATTCTGTTAAAACAGGATACGTCTCAAGTATATAAAAGGCTCATTAAAACACTCTGGTTTTAAAACTACTTGATAGAGGTGGAGGTCAGCCCCACCGAAATATAGTCCTTCGCTCTAAACCAGAGTGTTTTAAGTGGCCTTCCTTTTATACTAGATATATACATATATATATATATATATATATATATATATATATATATCTATATATATATATATATATATATATATATCAAGAGCCAGCAGGAAAAATGAAAAACAGCAGTACCTAGCGCTTTCGAGTATTCTTGATACACCTCATCAGGGTACAATATATAAAAGAATGAAAAACAGCTTCGAAATATCCAAGGTAAACATAAAAACAAAAAAAGTAAAATACAGAACAATCAAAACAGCCTTCTTGACTAGGCTGTTTGATTGTTCTCTATTTTACTTTTTTTGTTTTTTTTTTATGTTTACCTTGGATATTTCGAAGCTGTTTTTCATTCTTTTATATATTGTATCCCTGATGAGGTGTATCAAGAATACACGAAAGCGCTAGGTACTGCTGCTTTTCATTTTTCCTGCTCGCTCTTGATATACAATCTTCACGTGTTACGTTGTGATCGTATAATATATATATATATATATATATATATATATATATATATATATATATATATATATATATATGAAACGACCATTTAGGGAAGTACATGATAAAAATAACCAGTATAGTCCATTTTCTTCTGTACCTTATTCCTCGTGAAAAGGATATATATTCATTCCTTTTGCCGTCCGCGTACAGCATTTGTACACTGGCACCCTTGATGCGTCTTGATATGAATACAAAGAGTAACGTGAGTCTCAGATACGGTGAGATACGTCTTGCGTGAGACTCTGTGAGTCTCTCTTGAGATCTTTAATCGTAGGGTAACCTAATCTTTTCCGGGATGAATATTCATCGGAAAGCCAGAACAACACTTAGGGACTGGGAGATGAAGCTGAGTTAATGGGACTGGAAGATGGGGCAGAGTTAATGGTGCATTGTTGTATTGCTGCGCAAATGGGGTGGACCCTCGAGATGTTTTGTTTCTTTTCAGGATATCGAACTTTTTAAATGTTGCTGAAGCGGTTTGGAATTATTTTACGTGGTAGAAGATGAAAGTCTCGAATTGTTTTTGACGTTTGTTATATCAGCGATGAAAATCAGGACATTTTTATTGAAGTGATTAAGATTTTTTTTTTCTTGGGAAGGAGTTGAAATTCATTAAATGAGGAGCTTGAAATGAAAAGTAATTGATAGAGACAGTGATTTTGTACCTGAAAAGAACATTTCACTTCGTAATTGTTATTAAAGTGATCTAGAATTTTTTCTAAGGAAATTGCTTTTTTAAATGATCGAGAATATTGTCTATGGAAGCAGGTGAATTGACAGTCTTGATTTATGTAATGTTTGCAGTGGCTGAAATGATGAGTTTTTAATAGGAAATTTTATTAACGAACGAAGGGAAGTCTTACGGAAACAGGCTCATTTCTGGCGGCCCGGCACAGCCCTGCACGGCCCTGCATGGCCCAGGACAGCCAGTATCTCCAAAAGTATTGAAGATAAAAGAAAAATTCTTTCGGCAGATAAAACCGTACACCTTTAAATTTCATCCGATATAAAATTTACTTTTAAAATATCATAACCTCATATTTAAATGCTGTTAACCCTTTGATGGTTTACCTTGAACAAAATTTCACTTTGTAAATAATGTGTAAGTTGTTTAGAATATTTCTTTGGAAGCAGTTGAGAGGCTTATGTTAGGTTAATATTTTTTGTAGCAGCAAGGAAAGCTTTTTAATGGAATTTTTTTTTCTTAACCTAAAAAGAACATTTTAGTTTGTAATTGTTATTTAAGCGATTTAGTGTATTTGCTATGGAAGTAGTATGAACTCTTAAATTACCTTGAATATATATTACATCAGCAATGACGAGGTTTTGATGGAAACCATTTTTATTTATTTATTTATTTTCTTTTTATGTACCTGAAAAGAAAAATAATTTTGTAACTGTTATTAAAGTGTTTGTAACGTTCATATTTGTCAAATGGTCAGAAATAGGGGACATTTTGATAAAGAACAAGTGCTCGAAATGAGGCAGCATTTACCAGATGATTAAACTGTCGGATGTTGAAAGCTATTGTTAGGGACGATGATGACGTAAGGGGTTTAATTGACGTAAGGCATAAAATGGAGAATCACACTTGGATTATGGTGACATAACTATTTAGTGTGACATTAGAGTGGACGTTTTTTTCCAATCTACGTCTGTTTTGGTCATTATTTAATCCTGTCCTCTGTCCTCTCTCTGTCTCTTCTCTCTCCTCTCACTCTCTTCCTCGCTACTCTATCACTCTCTCTAATGTGGCTGTCGGCTTCACCATCAACCCCCCATTATAATAAAATTATATCATACCATCATGACATCTTGTTATCTGTACCGGTTTTCGCACTAAAAAAAAGTTCTTTTTTCACATTGTCCCAAAATGATTTTATCTCTCAGTTTTTGTTTTTTTTCTCTTTGTTCTTGGAATATGTATGTTTTGGTGACTCTCTCACTCTCCATCCTCCTCTCTCCTTTCTCTCGTATCTCTCTCTCTCTCTCTCTCTGGTAGTGATTAAAATGAAAATGATGGCAGTCGTGTTGGAAAATTATGCAGTTCGAAGTAGAGGTCGGTTGTGATAATGAAATAGCAAAACACAAGGTATTATGTATATAAACTTTATATATCTATTATATTAGTATATATATTATAATAATATATATATTATGGATTTTTCATGCTGAATGCCTACATCCATAACTAGTGTAGGACTACTCCTGTAAGAATCCTAGCTAGCCTCCTGAAACTGGGAGCATAGAGCATAGGATTCTCCGTGAAAAAGACTTCATCAAACTAGAGTGTAGGACTCCTGTAAGAATTCCTATCTAAAACCTTGAGTTCGAGAGCATAGGATTCTGCGTGCCGAAGAATCCTTACATCTTAAACTACAAAAGTAGGACTCCTTTGAGAATCCTTGCTACACACCTGTGAGTAGGAGAATAGGATTCTGCATAGAAAGACCTACATCCAAAACTAGAGCGTAGGACTCCTATAAGAATCCTAGCTAAAACCTTGAGATCGAGAGCATAGGATTCTGCGTGCCGAAGAATCCTTACATCTGAAACTAGAACGCAGGACTCCTTTGAGAATCCTTTACTAGACACCTGAGCGTGGGCGGACGGCAGCGAAAACAAGAAGGAAAAGAAGAAGAAGGAAGAGAAGAATTAAAGGAATTTTTTGGCCCTAGAGATAAGCGCTCTGTGGGCGTAGGCCAGGAATGCGTAATCGCTCCAATGATGTCTATGCTAATGAGGCTCAACGATTCGCCGTCCAAGTGTCCGAAACTAGCTGGATGCTGACACTTAAATAGATCCTCGTTCTTATCTACTGAAAGCGCCCAGGTGAAGCCCCAAGGTAATAAACAGAGCGCGCCTTGGAGATATATGTATATAACGGGCGCACCGCGCGGTGGAGGTCTAAGTACCAGGTTTCCTATCTTGGACGAGAAGAGAAACTTATCTATCTGCCGTTTCACGCAGTCTTCCTAAGACGTCCTTAGGCCGGGTTTGGGAAAATGAGGTTTTCTAGGTTGACGTTACTGGAGAGAGAGAGAGAGAGAGAGAGAGAGATTCATTGGGATAACTTTGTTGTAGAAAGCGGATTCCTTGACTGTACAATTTGACAGGAACTTTTCTGGAAGTTTGGTTGCCTGTAGCCAAAGCAGTGTTGTTGCTTTTACGAGATTGGAGGAGAATAAAAGAATCAATTTTCTCTCTCTCTCTCTCTCTCTCTCTCTCTCTCTCTCTCTCTCTCTCTCTCTCTCTCTCTCTCTGAGATTTTTGTCCCAATACTTTCGCCAATTGGATTTTGTAAATCTCTCTCTCTCTCTCTCTCTCTCTCTCTCTCTCTCTCTCTCTCTGCATCCAAAAATATGTAAAAACCTAAAAGAAGGAAAAGGATGTAAGTTCGACAAAAAATGCAAATATATGCACCCTGTAGCCATGAATCATAATCAAATAAATAACCAACCAAGTAATAAATCCAAAATAAGAAGAAACAATAAAGAGAGAAATCAAGATGATCAGGTAAAAGAGAAAAGCAAACCACCAATGAGATATGCAGAGGTGTCAGCAAAAAAATTTCAAAGCATCAGCTCCGAAATTCTACTCAAGAGATAATAACTGTATTTATTATGCAAGAGGATATTGCAGAAACGGAGAAAATTGCAGATTCAGACACAAAATGAATAATTATGATGAAGGAAGATCTAAATATTATGGAAAAGTTGGATTTTTTAATGTCAGAATTCTGGAAATGAAAAAAAAAAAAGAACAACATACCAGAACGGAAAGAGACATGGGAAAATCCTTATTACTACCAATATTAAATGAAGGAGAAAAACACGCAAACCATCATAGTGATGAATGCGCAGGGTTTAGTTACGAGTAACTCAAAAAGAAAAATAGAGTACTTAGAAGAACTAACAACCCAAAATGAAAAGAAAATAGATATAATGAATATAAGTGAAACCTGTATTCCCAAGAGACTGGGAATGATGATCAAATAAAAGGGTTCCAAACTTATAGATCAGATAGAAAAATAGGAATCAAGGGGGAACCGCAATATATGGGAAAGACAAAAACAGGAAAAATATATGAGAAATATAGTAACTCAGAATGTGAACTAATAGCGGTAGAATTTGAATCTGAAAAATTGATGAACATAGTAATATATAGACCTCTAATACTAAAGAGTTTGACTTAATAATTGAAAATTGGATGATATATGTAGAAATCACAAGGACTGGACTATTCTCCTATCTGGTGACTTCAACTTTCCTTTCGTAGAATGGAAAAGAAACGAATAGGAGACTGTGGTTGTACTTATACATATAAAAAAGAGAGTAATAGTAGTGCAGAAGATAAGAGGCAATTTGAAAAGCTATTAGATATGCTACTAGAATACAACATTCAACAAATAAATCACCTGCCAACAAGAAAGGAAAATACTTTAGACCTTGTATTTGTGAACGAGATGAATTATGTTAAAGAAATAATAGTTTATAATGCGAGTATTTCAGATCATAATGTCATAGAATTAACAGTTCATTCCAAAGCAAGTGAAATAGAGATAAGCAAGAAATGAAAAGTGGGAAGGATATGGAAAATACAACTTCTACAGTAAAAAATATAAAATGGTCAGAAATTAATGAAGAATTAAACAAAGATTGGGATAACATTTTCGTAAGTGATGACATAAGGGTAAATACGGAGATATTATATAAAATATTGGAGAAATAGTGGATAAATATATACCGAAGAAGAAAATAAACATCATTCATGCATACCAAGAGACAGAAGGATCTTGTCCAGAAAATCAGAAAGTGGAAAAAAGGTCTTGCAAAAGAAAAAAATGCATGGAAAGTTATAGAACTAAAAAAGTAAGATAGAAAATGCAGAACAAAAGATTATACAATCAAAAGAAATGAAAAACGGGACTTGGAAGAAAAAACCCTATTAAATATCAAGCAAAACCCCAAACTATTATACTCATATGCGAAGAAGATGAATAAAAGAAGAATAGAAATAGGCCCTCTTGAGAATTGAAGGGAGATTAACGAATGAAAAAAGGAAATTTGCAACATACTGGCAGAACGATATAAGAGAGAATACACCCCTAGATAGATAATGAAGATAATGATATAGAAGTAAGGGAAGAAAATATGAATATTTAGCTGACATAGAAAATTAATGAAGCAGATATTGTGCAGGCAATTAATGAAATTAAAAATGGAGCTGCTGCAGGGCCGGATGGAGTCCCTGCTATTTTGTTAAAGAAAGTAGTTCATTCTATCGCAAAGCCACTTGCAATATTATTAAGACAAAGTGTAGATACAGGCAAGATTTATGATGAGCACAATTAGCATATATCACCCCTACTTTCAAAAGTGGATCAAGACTAGAGGCAAGTATTATAGGCCTGTGAGTCTAACATCACATATTATGAAAGTGTATGAAAGGGTAATGAAGAAAAAATATTATGAAACATTTAATAAAAAATAATTTGTTTTAATATAGGACAACACGGTTTCGTACCCGGAAAAAAGTACACAAACCCAACTGTTAGTCCACCGTGAGAACATATTCAAAAATATGAAAAGCGGAAATGAAACAGATGTGGTTTATCTAGACTTTGCAAAAGCTTTTGACAAAGTAGAACCATAATATATTAGCAAAGAAAAAAATTAGAAACACAATATCGTAGATAAAGTAGGAAGATGGTTAAAGAATTTTTACACAACAGAAAAACAGATAGTTATTGCAAACGATGAGAAATCGGATGAAACCAAGGTAATATCCGGTGTGCCACAAGGTA
>NC_087205.1:92554860-92562360 GCF_015104395.2 Macrobrachium nipponense | reverse complement strand
TTCTTGAAAGGAGACATTCTTTCTTTTATGTAGATTTTTTTTTTTCGGTGTGGATTTTTCGTCCAGTAATACCTGGTTAGTTTTCAATTCTCCCCATTTATTGTACTTAATTCTTCTATCAATATTTTACTAATTTTTGTTTTATTTTATCCCCAATGATCCGGCCTATGATGTCGAGTCGACGTAATTTCCCTCATTTATTATTTCTCATTCTGCTAATTTTCTTCAAACGTATCTTACTCATTTTTTTTCGCTTACTTGGGGAGTAAAAAAAAAACTACTGTTGCTGTTGTTGTTGTCGTTCCTTATGGGGGTTGGGGGGGCTGTTAGGAAAGCCGCATGGAAAAGCCTAGAAAAGGTCTGAAAAAGGTGTTTCGCGTTGAGTTAAAAGATACAAGGTTGTTGTTGTTGTTTTTGCTGTTGTTGTTCTTGTTAGGATGATAGGAAAGCCTTATGGAAAAGCCTAAAAAAAAAGTCCGGAAAAAGGTGTTTCGCTTTGAGATAAAAGATACAGGTTGTTGTTGTTGTTGTAGTTCATGTTGTTTTTGCTGTTGTTGTTCTTGTTGGGGTGATAGGAAAGCCCTATGGAAAAGCCTAAAAAATGTCCGTTAAAGGTGTTTCGCGCTGAGTTAAAAGATCCAGGGTTGTTTTTGTTCTTGTTGATTTTTGCTGTTGTTGTTCTTGTTGGGGTGATAGGAAAGCCCTATCCCAAAAAAGCCGTTAAATTCGCCTACCATATTGTGTCCGGGAAAAAGTGTTTCACGTTGTTTTATTTTTTTCTTTCCAATAACTCGTCCAACGATGCCGAAGTCACCTCTTGCGTTCTTCATGTAGCGTCCCACTTTGAATTTAGCCGCATTAGCCCCCTGTTCCCGGACGGCCACTGTACCCGGAGAAAAGTTTAAGAATTCGGGAACTTTTGGGGGTTCCCTTTGGGCCAAGATGCATTTTCATTTCGTGGAAAGTTCCCGCAGAGGCAGCCGTCGCATTTGCTCATTGAGGAGGAGGAGGAGGAGGAGGTCCCCATAAATCCTCGGCTTAGACGCAGGTTTCGTTTTAGGATGTGAATTAATATATATATATATATATATATATATATATATATATATATATTTATATTTATATATATATGTGTATATTTATATATATATATATATATATATATGTATATATTTTTATATATAATGAGAATGGCGTGAAGGAAATTGAAATAACGGAGTGTTTGCTAGGTCTTTCGACACTCTGTCCTTTAGTTTCACTTTCCTTCATGGCATTTCCCTTTATTTGTATATTCTCACGTTTCATGTATTCTTGAAACAGATATATATATATATATATATATATATATATATATATATATATATATATATATATATATATATATATTTGCTAGGCCCGTGGGACTGCCACGGCCCCACCCCCCACAAGTCCACCGAGCTGAATGCGGGTACCAGCATCCGCTAGGTCCAGCGAAAATGGTGTGAGGTACGCAACCTCATCCTTTTAAACTGCATGATGAAACTCCCTGGAAGGATATACCTTTCTGGCACCACCTCATGCAAGTTTATGTATATATTTACTTATGTGTTTATTTGTTCAGCTACTTTTTTTGTCCAATTATTGTTGCCTAATTCCAACCAGCTGCTGATGTGGGCTATGTGTTTATCTCTTGGTTGTACTGTCATTGTCTGGTTTTGGAGCGGCTCTTCCTCCCCACTCCCCACCCCCCCCCCCCCCACTCCCTCCACAATACCCTACCCCTTCCCCCTCGTAGTCTGAATGGTTTCAGAATTCAGTTTGAACGACCACAGCCAAATTAGAGAGAGATAAGATACGATCAGAAAAATATCGTTTTGGGGGGAATGTTAAATGCTGGCTGTATTTAGTTCAGTCTTTCTGTTGGCGAAGGTTGAATCTATTGGTAGCAAGTTTCATTGGGAATTCGCGTAAAATTCCAGCGTTAATTATAGCGTTTACCTTTGATTTATGCACATTCGAGTGTACATACCACGTCCAGGAGAATTCTGCTTCTTTTCCTCGTGATAGGGGACATTGCATCAGTTAAGCGCGTTACACTGAAACGGTTGAACCATTTGAAATGATTCAGGGGATGGTGTAAGGTGAATTCTGCCTTATCTGAAGAACTCGTTTTTATTTTCCAGTGTCCTGAAGTGTACAGACAGACGTTCCTTTGGGAGGAATGTTTTTTGTCATTTAAGTCGTGTAAGAGAAAGATTTCACTGTCACTGGGAGACTGGTAGTGTCCAACGCCTCCAGTTGCAGTTAGCGAGTGTTGTACGAATCCTTCGGTGATTCGGAACTGTGAATTGAATGTGATCGTGTCATAGCTCATGATCCTGTGATAGCCTTTGTTAATTGTTATGTGAAAATTATTTTGGTGGGCTCACAACTGTGAATTGGAAAGGAAAAACGTCAAGTCCAAACTGATATTAAGGAAATAAGTTGCTGATATTTAAACAAGTAGCAGTGGTATTCAAATCCTCCGGTGATTGTTAACTGTGAATTAATTCTTTTGTGGGTGTCAACTGTGAATTAAAAAAAAAAAAAATAAAAAAAAACGTCTATTCCAAACTGATACACTGATCTTAACGTAATTAAACTCAACTGTGAATAAAAAAAAAATCAACTCCAAACTGATAAACTGATCTGGAATTAATTAAACTCAACTGTGAATTGGAAAGAAAAAACGGAAAGTCCAAACTGATAAACTGAAATTAAAAAGGAATTAAACTGGTGATATTTAACCACGAACTAACAACGGCATCCTTCCGGAAAACCATTTGAACCAGCTCTCAGGAGAGAGAGAAGCACTCGCTGCTGGAGGAGGATGTCGGGAAATGCCATCGAGTAATCCTGGACGCGCCATGGACGAGACGTCCGAGGACGAAGGGGAGGTTTCCAGATACAAGAGCAGGATGCTGCACGCCCCTCATCTCATCAGTACAAGGGTGAGTTCATTCGGTTTCGGTTTTTGCATCTCGCGAGAGCGTTGGGCAGACCACCTTTTGTCTGTCTTGTTTATGTTGGCATGTATCCAGTTAAATTTCCTATACCTATATGGATGTAACTCGATTTCCCAATGAGTACCATATTTTTTGGCATCTTAAATTTCAAGTCAATGACCCCTTTGGTGGGATTGTTCCATATGAATAGGGTTCATCTTCTGAATAGTAGTAATAACAATAATATGTGTATGTTTGCCTGTATGTATGTGTGTGTGTGTGTGTATGTATGTATCTCAGTTTCTTAAGGAGCGCCATATTCTTTGGCAGCTTGAATTTCAAGTCATTGGCCCATTTAGTGGGCTTGTTCCATGTGAATAGGGTTCATCTTCTGAATAATAGTAATAACAATAATATATGTATGTATGTGTGTTTGTATGCTATGTATGTATCTCAATTTCCTAATGAGCACTATATTTTTTGGCAGCTTGAATTTCACGTTAATGGCCCCTTTGGTGGGTTTGTGCCATATGAATAGTGTTCATTTTATGAATAATAGTGTTAATAATAATAATGTATGTACATACGTATGTATGTTTATATGTATGGATAATTACAAGAGACTTGGTGTAGGTCCTGACCGGTTTCGACTTTACTGATACGCAGTGATAGAAAAAACGATAGGTTTTCTCCCACTTTTCTAAAGCCCTTTATCTTGCTGTCCAGCCACTCCAACTCGCTCTTTTCACTGCGCTGTCTTAACCACTGAATGACTGGGGCGCTTTGACAGCCTCTTTTTTTTTTTTTCCGAAACACATATAGTGCATTCGTCGTCTCTTCCTCCTAATTTTAAATTCATATGCCAGGGATGTAAAAGCGGTTCTCATGCAGCTGACGCTCACTCTTGTGTTTTTTCAGCAAAACACAGGATCGCTTAAAGGTATTTACATTCCACGCTAATCACGAGTGTCCCCCGGGGTGGGTGGATGATTCAGGTATAGCAAGAAAGAAAGGTTACAACTCTCTCTCTCTCTCTCTCTCTCTCTCTCTCTCTCTCTCTCTCTCTCTCTCTAAGTGGAATGATTGTTTCATATTTAGGTGCTGAAGGCTTCACGCTTTGTGTTTTCGATTTTTATTTTTCAGAATCTTAACTTTCATTTACATTTTAACGTTAATCAAGTTTAGTAGATTGATGTTTTTGTGAAATTTAGAGGTGCAGGAAATAAAATTTAGTTTAAAGTTAGAACTGAAAGAAAAAACCGCAATTGCTCCAAGGAGTAATAGTTAGAGAAGTCAGGCAGCAATATTGAAGAAAGGTGAAACATAAGGCTATAATTTAAGTGGGTGCAGCTAGGGTGCCGAAGGGTCGCTGCAAACGCCCTTTAGTAACGCCTACAGTGCACCGCGAGAGGTGCCCTGTAGGGGGAGAAGTGTGGTGGAACCATGGTTCTATACCTCGAACATGAACTGTATCTTTGTTCTCGTATTAAATTATTCTCCCATTGTCTAGCGAACATCCCATAGAGGAAGTATCTGATAACAATTCATCGCCATGTAATCTTTTCACGGACGAAGTCTATTGTGGAGAAGAGCGTCCATGAAAATCTCCTCTGTATTTGTGATGGTAGAAACAGTTTCACTTATTGCGATGACGGAAAAGAGAGGATTCGATTTACCACCTCAAAACTGATTGAATTTAACCTTTTTCATGCTAAGCTAAGAACTCCTCAGCCAATTTGAGACTTGAATTCGGCCCCAGATATCGGCTCAAGGGAGTTCCCGTCTAGGGTCGCCCTTTCCTGTGGAATAAGCTACCAACAGGATATCAAAGGATGTTGCCACTCTACAATCTTTTAAGAATAATTTGAAGAATTGCCAGTTGCATTAGTATTCACTTACTTTGAATTTATTTTAATGCTGATCTTTCATTACTTTACTCATATGTATTAATATGCATTGTAAAATAACCAGTGTCAATTGGAAATAAAGTTATTATATTATTATTATTATTATTATTATTATTATTATTATTATTATTATTATTATTATTACAGTTCTGGTGGTGCACTGTATGCACCATTGAAGACCCCTATTTGCAGTCCCCTTCATTCCTTTTACTGTATTTCCGTTCATATTCTCTTTCTGCCATTTTACTTACCTCACAAATATCCTAACAACTGTTTCGTTTTGGAGCTTCGAGGTTTTCCTCTCGTTCAACCGTTCAAACCTTTTCACTCTCTATTTCCCTTTCAGCACAGAATGACCTCTTTGGTCCCATCGCTTGACCTCTGGCCTCAATTCTTTATTCCATTCCATTCCATTCCATTCCACTTCCGGAGCTTGTCTTTCCCACAGCAGAATTGATCGAATCCAAACGTTTTCTATTTCACATCAGAGAAGAATGTGGTGCGTTCGACAGCGTGTCCCTCCCTTCTCTCACTAATTTAAGACTTTTAAATTCGACCCACACATCCGGTAACTCCATAATGGCGGTGGTGGTGGAGGCGTTGGAAGTCTCTCTTTTGTAACTTGTGTCGTCCTCGTGCGTAAGGTTAGAGACCTCGCCCCTATTGGTCGAGTTAGGGCAGGATCGAGTTACTACCGAAAGTCACGGTGTGGGGTCTCTCGCCTAAACGAGTCGTCTTCCCGTCGCGTCATTTGCATCTTTAATGAGTCACAAGGATTAGGATGTCTCAAAGACTTGTTAGTCCATCCTAAGAGGAGACATCTTGTGCTCACCTATCTGTAGTAGCAGGTTTTACTGTGCATTCACAGTGTCCTAATGATTTTGTCTAGCTTTCTTTTAAACTTCCACACTGTTGCTGTTTACAACTTCTGGAAATTACTCCTCTGTAGTCACTGTTTCCTTTGAGAGAGAGAGAGAGAGAGAGAGAGAGAGAGAGAGAGAGCCTGGACGTCAGCTGGTGTCCCTTGAGTTATATTGTGTGTGCATTGCCAGAATTTAAGTTGTGTTACGTTTATTCGAATTTCTTTTAGTAGTTTCTAAAAAATTATATTGAGAGTATATATATATATATATATATGTATAATATATATATATATATATATATATATATATATATAGATATATATATATATATATATATATATATATATATATATAATCAAGTATAAACGATATACCAATGTAACTCCTTCTGTCATTCACTACTTGATAAGGGTGGCAGTTAGTCCACCTTAGCTTTAAACCAGAGTTTTACTGGGCCTTTTTATACTTGAGACGTATCCTGTTTAACATAAGAATTTGTTTATATATACACACACACACACATATATATATATATATATATATATATTTATATATATATAGTATGTATATGTATATATATATATATAAATATATATATATATATATATATATATCATATATAATGATACATATATATGAGCATACACTAACACATTCATAAAAACTACTATTTCGTAGAATCATGGCAATAAGTTGCTAGTCGAATAATGGTTTACATTGAGAACCCGTCTTGCCAAAATTTTCGCTTCTCATGACATGCAGTGATATTGCAGGTCAGGTTCAATGGTCCCATTATATATAGATATCATTATATTTTTCTTTCGCGTCTGAACACAGGATATATTTGGTTTCGATATTTTTAAAAAACTCTTCTGGTTTTTCATGGTTTGTTATTCATTTTGATAGACGAACTTGCAGTTAGTAGATGGGATCTATTCACCATTCGTAGTTATGTACAGCAGTTTCTAAACTGAGCTATTCAAATGTTAATACCATAATAAATAATAATAATAATAGACCTTGAACACAAAACGTGCAAATTACGCAGTCTCTCTCTCTCTCTCTCTCTCTCTCTCTCTCTCTCTCTCTCTCTCTCTCTCTCCTGTTGGCCTTTGCCTGAGATAAAAGAAGATGCAGACAGGAAAAATCTTAAATTTTTTTTTCAGAACTCCAGCGTCGTGTCCCGAATAATGGCAGACCCGATTCCTCGGTAGGGAACCTGATTTGACCTGGTTTTTTGAATCAGGTTTGGGAGTCCCTTCTGTACACTAGTCGAGGAATGGAGTTGTGCTCCAGGTGTGGTTTACCGTGGGAATGTTTTTTTTTCCCCGAAGATTTTTTCTAGAGAAAAAAAAAAAACTCGCATTGTATATTGGCCAGTCAGTCTGGATTTCATCTTTGTTGGATGGATAATTTTACATATATTTTAGATTACAGTAACTATTAGATTCATTACTAAAAGAGAGAGAGAGAGAGAGAGAGAGAGAGAGAGAGAGAGAGAGAGAGAGAGAGAGAGAGAGAGAGATTATAATAATAGTGCCTTTACTTCTATATTTCAGTTCACAGTAACTATAAATTCATTTCTAAAAGAGAGAGAGAGAGAGAGAGAGAGAATTTTATAATAATAGTGCCTTTATTTCTATATTTCGAAAGGCGTTCTATGTATCTAGAATTATGACGAAGCTTTCCTTATTAAAAGGTCTTTATGAATCCAAAATTATTGACGTTTATGTATCCAGAAGCGTAGCGAAATTCCCAAGAATTTAA
>NC_087205.1:92547360-92549860 GCF_015104395.2 Macrobrachium nipponense | reverse complement strand
ACATACCCGAGGCGCAGTGGAAACTTTTGTGGCATCGTGTTTCATTCGACTATTATTACGTCTCGTGGAAGCTCTCTTCATTGTCAAAACGTTCCCTCCGGCCCTGTTTTCCCTCGAGCGTAGCAATTGAATTGATTTGAATTGTTGTTGCAGTCTTAAAAGCAGATTAAAAACCACGTTATTATGGGTTTCTTGTTTAGGGGTGGAGTTTCCAGCCCTGTGATTGCCTTATCAAGAACCTCAATCAGGAGTGTCGTCTTAAGGGACTGGCTTAGACATCAGATGCACGGGTGATGTGAACCTACTATAGGGAGGACTGCGGAACTGGGATGGAGTATTTTTAATAAACTACGCAGCAGTTTCAGAGCACGAACCTCTTCTCATTGTATGGAGATCGCGTGCCAGTCTGCTATGTCTCATTAGTCACCTGTGCAGGTGTTGTGGTGCTGCTTCTGACGTCGTATATATATTCTCGTGTTTCGGGCCGTTTTAATAACCCGTTGGGGGGGAGGGATAGTAGTGCCATCATTGCGCAGTATTCATTACTCAAGGTTCTTTACAGCGTCCCTTCGGCTCTTAGCTGCAACCCCTTTCATTTCCTTTTACTGTACCTCTCTTCGTATTACCTTTCTTCCATCTTACTCTCTACCCTTTCCTGACCTCATATGTCCCGGGGCTTGGCCTTTGTCCTGAATTTTATCCTTTGTCCTGAATTTTATATATACATGCATATATATATATATATATATATATATATATATATATATTATATACGTATATGTATATAATGTGTGTTTATATATGTATATATAAATGTATGCATGTGTATGTATGTGTGTAGAGAGAGAGAGAGAGAGAGAGAGAGAGAGAGCACATTTCACTGCTATTCTGACCTGTCTGAATGAGTGGTTAGTCGGGTGACGAGAGTACAAACAAGCGTGGGCGGGCTGTGGGTGGGTGGGTGTGTGAGAGTGGGTTTTCTCGGGTGAATGTGTGGGAGGAGGCGTCTCGGAACCCGTCTCACCCAACAGGTATGTCAGGTTAGAGACGGAAGTCTCTCTCGGGTGAGGACTTGTGCTAACTCAGATTGGTGTGAATCGTGAGTGTGTGTATTTTATAACATGTTAAATTTATTTATATATTATATAGTATCTGTTAAGCTTATTTGTATATGTAGCATGTTAAATGTATATGTGATATAATACATCTTAAATTTATGTATGTAATATATAGGATGTTAAATTTATTTATGTAATAATATATAACATGTTAAATGCGTATGTTTGATAAATAACGTCTTAAGTTTATGTACGTAATGAATAGGATGTTAAATTTATTTATATAATATGTAACATAATAAGTTTATTTTTATAATATTTAGCATATTAAACTTATTCATACAATGTATAGCATGTTAGATTTATATAGCATGTATAATTTATTTATATAATACACAACACGTTAAATTTATTTATATATTTATATACATTTGGAATTTATATATGTTAATTTATAAAATTATATATTTTACATTTATTTAGATTTATTTGCATAATATATGTTAAACTTTAAAGAAGTTTTGCAAGCATGTTTTCATTAGTTATTTTGTATCCCAAAATAAGTGACAGTGGGTCAAATGTGTGTGTATGAGAGAGAGAGAGAGAGAGAGAGAGAGAGAGAGAGCTGCAGCTTCTACTTGTCACAACGTGGTGCCTTGCACCAGTAGGAGTTTCCCCTCAAAGAGTCATTACGGGTCTCTTTTTTTGGAGGTAGGGGGAGGGGGGGGGCGAGTTCCTCCTTTTCCTGTAGATTACTCCGTATGACATCCTTCCTTCCTTCCTCCCCCCGCCCCCTACTTTTCAGTTTCTGGGTCATTGAGACTCGCGTTATCTTATCTCTCTCTCTCTCTCTCTCTCTCTCTCTCTCTCTCTCTCTCTCTCTCTCTCTTTCTTGGGTATTTCTGGTTGCAGTTCCTTTGTTTTCAATTTTGTTTATTTGTTTATTTCATTTTTCAGTTGGCTTATTTTTCTAGTATTTGACATTTTTTCATCATGCAAGTATTGGCATTTGATCAAATTTGTCATCATAACACAGCTATTTGCCTTGTATTCATTTCGCCTTCATTGCATTTAATATGGCATTTAATTAGGGATTTTTTGAAGAGTTTGAAAGTTGACAGTTGATCGTCATAACCAGGGAGATGTCATCCATCCTAGATGTCATCCATCGTCCATCACAGCGCTGAATGACCTTGTGGGTCCCAGTGCTTGGCTTTGTGCCCAAATCACACATTCCTGTGTTGGTCAAGGTTTTAAGAACTTTGAAAAAAACTTTTGTGTTGAGAAGTTTTTCTCAGGAAAAAAATGCTTTTATTATCGTCCCAGAGAGAGAGAGAGAGAGAGAGAGAGAGAGAGAGAGAGAGAGAGAGAGAGAGAGAGAGAGAGCACTTTTGTGTCTAGATTAAAAGTTTTCTCAGAAAACTGGTGGTTTTATTGACGTT
>NC_087205.1:92535779-92543279 GCF_015104395.2 Macrobrachium nipponense | reverse complement strand
CAGGCGCTGGTTGTTGGTTATATGTAAAATTATTATTATTATTATTATTATTATTATTATTATTATTGCAGGTTTTATTGAAAATCATGGCTATTTTAGCCGCGTTTATTTTGTATAGAAGTTTCTCTATTCTTCTTATGGATGACTTTTCTTCCTTACTCAAATTGGCTATTAAATGTCAATTTTCTTAGAATAGATATTAGTTAAGTTTATCACTGAAAGGATACTAATTATAAACATTGCTGTTATGATCGACTTTAGATGTTCCACTGGAATGAAACTTCTTTATACTATTTCCAGATTGTCTCGACCGTTCGTGTTTCTCTCTCTTGTGTTTAGAACAGAAAGACCATCGATGATTGCTTGCGTGATTTCACGAGCCACTCTGATCAAGGCCTTGACGTGGTTTCTGTTGTGCGTGTGTACCAACCAGCCAATTTACTCTAATATTTTCCCCGTTCCCTTTTTTCAGTTTAATGTAAAAGAAAACTTGAGATGGCTAGTAGTCTCTCCGTCCGCACTCTTTCTGTCCGCCCTCACATCTTCAAAACTACTGAGGCTAGAGGACTGCAAATTTATATGTTGATCAACCACCCAGCAATCATCAAGCATACCAAATTGCAGCCCTCCAGCCTCTGCAGTTTTGATTTTTTTAAACGTTAAAGTTAGTCATGACCATGCGTCTGGCAGCGCTGCTGTGGGACAGGCCACCATCGGGCTGTAGCTGAAAGTGTCATGGGCGCGTCCACTATTTTTTTTATTTATTTATTTTTTTTGCGATAAATATCAAAAACAGTAACATCATGTCCTCCTTGAGGTGATGTCACGTTGATTGACGTCTTGTAGACTTCTTTGACGTCACATTCAGTGCCTTCGAAACTTCGATGTTGATTGAGGCAGTCTTGGTTGTTGAAACTTATAGGTCTTATGAGAGAGAGAGAGAGAGAGAGAGAGACACCAGAGAGAGTCTGATGTATTACCTCGAGAATGCGATGTGATATATTACCTTTAAAAAGGGCAGAAGAGGTCAGACAAGGTCGGCTACGTCCGTCATTTATCAAGATGTTTTATGACCTCATTCGGGCCACATCTGGGGTCATTTGCAACTTATTTCGGTGGGGAAGTAGAAATTATGTTAAGATAACCCCACCTCTTAATTATTATCAGCCCTTTTTGGTTAGGAAGTGTACTAAATACTCGGTAAAGTTTAAACTGGTCCATCCAGATATATAGTATAGTGCATTATTTATTTTATTTTATTTATCTATTTTATTTTTTGAGACCTGCAGTTCAAATTTACCATTATGGAAAAAGAATAGTCATGCCATTGGTATTTCCATGTTCCCAGATATGTAGGATTGATTGGTTTTTAGCCTTTTATTAGTTGCGCTTTCACAACTGTATTCATACAAAAAAAATACACTCTAGCTTGCAATTGTCTGTTTTATATCTGCCTGTATGATAGACATTTTTTTGTTTATGTTTCCCAATCCCGTTGAAATGAATTGTATATTTTTCGGGAGAACATTGTTGGTATAATGACGTGGAAGCAGTTCTCTCTCTCTCTCTCTCTCTCTCTCCTCTTCTCTCTCTCTCTCTCTCTACCACCAGAGGTTGTAAACAGCAATAGTGAGAAAGAGTTTGAAAAGAAAGCTAGACAAGATCATGAGGACACTTATGAATGAACAGTAAAACCTGCTTCTACAGATAAGTGGGCGCACGATGTCTCCTCTTAGGATGAACTAATAAGTCTTTGAGACATCCTAATCCTTGTAACTCTCTCTCTCTCTCTCTCTCTCTCTCTCTCTCTCTCTCTCTCTCTCTCTCTGCATCAATTTCTACGTCACAATGCTACCGGTAAGGAATTTATGTTTTTACGAGGCAAATGTCAAATCAAGTTCACGATATGATCAGCTGATGAAATAACAGCCGAAGGACTCTTTTTCAGTCATGCCACAGGATCCTCGAATGCATATTGGAAGGAACGCCAGCGCTCGCCAGACAATAGCTCCTGCAATAATCCTACCGGGAGGACCCGTAATTGCATTTCGGGAGGTCTTGGCCACTTTCCAGCGTCGGTTGAAATACGGCCGCATTGTCTCGGGGTGAATTGAGAGACATTTCACGATTCCTGTGGGTCCCGTGATTGACTTTCGCACTACAGATGACTATATCGAATTTCCTTCGCGTAAAGAGAAACATGCTATATAACTATTATATTATACCAATACATATATATATATATATATATAAATATATATATATATATATATATATATATATATATATAAAATATATGTGTGTATATAATATATATATAAATATATATATATATATATATATATATATATATATATATATATATATAATATAATATATATATGTATATGATATATATATATATATAATATATATATATATATATGATTATATATAATGTATATATGTTTATATATATAGTGTGTGTGTGATATATATATATATATATAGAGCGGTAGAGGTGTAAGAATACTATAGTAGATTCACATCACGCGTGCGTTTGACGTGTAGGCCCGTCCCTTACAACGCTCCTGATTGGCTGTTGATAAGCCAGTCACAGGGCTGGAAACTCTCAGTCTCTCTCTCGAGGGTTCACATGGGTAGGATCTTATGTTCCACCTCTCCTGAGGGATACTTTTGAAAGAAGTCTCTCTCAGGAGAGGTGGAACATAGATCCTGCCTATGTGAACTCTCGAGAGAGAGACTGAGAGTTTCCAGCCCTGTGACTGGCTTATCAACAGCCAATCAGGAGTGTTGTAAGGGACTGGCCTAGACATCAAATGCACGGTTGATGTGAATCTACTATACCACAGTAGGTCCTGCGTGTCGTAAAAGACAACCAAAAGGGCAGCTGCTGCCTCACAGTCGTACTTTTTCAGTAAAAGGCCAGGCCTACTGCCAATAACTGTGAAAACTGCTGCCTTGCAGTCTTACTTTTTAGTCAAAGGCTAGGGCCACCGCCAGTAACTGGAAACTGCTGCCTTGCAGTCTTACTCTTTAGTCAAAGGCTAGAACCCACCGCCAATAATAGCCCAACTGAAAACTGCTGCCTTGCAGTCTTTACTCTTTGTTCAGGCTAGAGCCCCCGCCAAAAACTGGGGACTGCTGCCCTTGCAAAGTCGGTACTCTAGTCAAAGCTACCCACCAAAACCCTGAAAACTGCTCCTTGCCAAGTCTAACTTTTTAGTCAAAGGTAGAGCCCCCCGGCCAATAAACTGGGGAAACTGCTGCCTTGCAGTCTTACTCTTTAGTCAAAGGCTAGAGCCCACCGCCAATAACTGGGGAAACTGCTGCCTTGCAGTCTTACTCTTTAGTCAAAGGCTAGAGCCCACCGCCAATAACTGGGGAAACTGCTGCCTTGCAGGTAAACTTTTTAGTCAAAGGCTGGGCCCACCTCCAATAACTGGGGAAACTGCTGCCTTGTAGGTGGAGTTTTTAGTAAAAGGCTTGGCCCACAGCCAATAACTGGAAACTGTTGCCTTGCAGTCTTACTCTTTGTAAAAGCCCAGGCCTACTGCCAATAACTGTGGAAACTGCTGCCTTGCAGGTCGACTTTTTAGTCAAAGGCGGATTCTGCTTGCAGGTGGACCTTTTTAGCAAGGCACGCCGCAATAACTGTGGTTGATGACAGCAAGGGCATGCGGTCGTGGAAACCCCTTTGCCAAATAATAAACCATGCATGATTTAAAAAAAAAAAAAGCTCATCAGGCAACCGACCCCCTAGTGTAGGGATAACGGTGGGAAAGAAAATATATATACCATTTTAGTGACTCATATTATTATTGTTATAATATTATTGTTATAGCACCCTCCAACGCGTAGACTTGTCTCGAGGGCGACATTAAAAGCAATGAGAGAGAAATGAGTATTGCTCGCGACTGCCGTTAGGCTGGTGCTTATCCGAGGTCATTTATCGTGACGCTGGGATGGAGGGGAGGACCAGGGACTCTCTCTCTCTCTTCTCTCTCTCTCTCCCTCCGTGAGAGTTTATATTCATACTTGCGAAAATCTCATTTTTCCAGATGGCGACTGACGGAGATTAATCTCTCTCTCTCTCTCTCTCTCTCTCTCTCTCTCTCTCTCTCTCTCTCTCTCAGTTTTTTTATTCCAATACTTTTGTGCATTGGAGCATTTTATCTGAATTTTTTTTAAATTTATTTATTTTTTTTTTATTTTTTTTTATGCCTTCCTTGGCGAGATGCCATAATAATCTGGGAATGGGAAAGTTGGCCAGGGTCGCTCGCGCCCCGGAAATAATATTATATATATATAGATATATATATATATATTATATATATATATATATATATTTATATTTATATTTATACAAGTGTTAAGAAGACCTGTTCGGTTGAATTTGCTATTGGTTCTCCGCCCTCTGACCTTTTCCTTCTTTAAAGTAGTTGCGATAAATGTTATTCGTGGAATGTTGTTTGTTTGTTTGTTTGTCAGTGCGTGACGTAGATTTTGGAGTCGATCTGAAACTCAGTCTCCGCTGCTGCTGCTGATGCCTATTCGACTCCAGGCGGTGCACTGTAGGTAATGCTGAAGTCCTTTGAGACATCCTACTCCTTGTAACTCTCTCTCTCTCTCTCTCTCTCTCTCTCTCTCTCTCTCAGTTACTTGTTTTATAATCGAGTTTGTTGCCTTGTTAGTTGATCTAGTTAGTCCTCTCTCTCTCTCTCTTTCTCTCTCTCTCTCATTCTGCATCAGCTTCTTGTTTTATAATTGGTTTTGTTGCCTTGTTAGTTGATCTAGTTAGGCTTCTCTCTCTCTCTCTCTCTCTCTCTCTCTCTCTCTCTCTCTCTCTCTCTCTCTCTCTCTCTCTCTCCTTCCTGTATTTTGTTGAGTTATTTTCCTGTCCAACCGCTCCAACTCCCTATTTGCTCTTTGTTTAGCCGTTTGCTCAAATACAAATGCGTCTTGGAATCCATTACAGCGCGTAATGTCATTTCTGTGACCGTTTAATGCATGAAATAACAGTCTGTAAAAGCTCTATATTTACGTTTGTGATGGATGAAAGCAAGGAGTATACCTTGGATGAAATTCCGAACTGTAGACGAGCAGCAGATGAGGAAGATGCCATGCAGCATTGCTGTTGTAGGAGCATCTTTTTAAGGGGCATATTTCGCTCAGATTTATCATGCAGCAATGGTCAGTGGTGCTGCTGCTGCTGCTGCCTTGGGGCCTCTGGGACTTTGCTGCCGCACCAGTTTTTTCTGGTCTCGCCCAACGCAAACGAATGTGGAATGGCTTTTGACGTGTGGACAAGATCTCTTTATTACTTAAGGTAGAGAAACAAAATTTTGTTTAATAGAGGTGTACGGAGTTATTATAGAAAAGTAAATTATCTTCATGGAGAAAATAGGGTAAAGGCGTTTTTAGAGATAGATAAATAAGGGCTTTTCATAGAGAAATAAAGGCTTTATATAGATCAATATGGGCTTTTCATAGAGAAGTAAAGCCTTTTTACAGAAAAAAGAAAGGCTTTTTATAGATAAATAAGGGTTTTCCTAAGAGAAATAAGGGCTTTTTAAGGAAACTTAAAAGCTTATTATAGATAAATATGTAAGGGCTTTTCATAGAGAAATGAAGGGTTTTTATAGATCAATAAGGGCTTTTCATAGGTTAAGTATGGCTTTTTTAAGGAAACTTAAGGGCTTTCTATGGATAAATAGGGCTTTATATAGATAAATAAAGGCTTTTCATAGAAAAATAAGAACATTTATAGAATCAAGGCCATATTTATAAAAGGAAATAAGGTTTTTACGCAAAACTTAGGGCTTTTCATAGAGAAATCAGGACATATCATAGAAAAATAAGGCCTTTTTTTATAGAAAAAGTAGGGTTTTTATTGAAAAATTATGGCTTTTATAGTAAAATAAGGGATGTTGTAGAAAAATAAGTTGATTGTGTAGAAAAATAAGAGTATTTCATAGAGAAGTAACGGCTTTTTATTGAAAAATAATGGCTGTTGTAGACAAAGTGATTTTATTGAGAAATCAGGCAGGGATTTTTAGAAAATTAAGGTGGTTATATAGAAAAATAAGGGCTTTGCATATAACAGTATAGATATTTTATAGAAAAATCAGGGCCTTTATTGAAAAATAAGGGCTGTTCTCGTAGTTTTTTTTTCTTTCATTTTTTCTATTACGTATTCGCGAGAACCCAAAGGAAATACTGATGGTTGTAAGTCATCATCTTGTTTCGGCATGTTTCCCTTCCTCCTCCTCCTCCTCCTCCTCCTCCTCCTCCTCCTTTTCCAAGATCATCGTATCCTCCCCTTCACCTCTGTGATCCGACCTTGAGGCAGGCAGGCATTTCAAAGGCACGAAGCGTGATTTGTAAAAGCAGCGTGACTGTTTTTACTAATGAATAAGACCTACGTGATTTGTTTTTCTGCAGGCGAGACGACTCTAGCTCTCTCATTTCGGCGGTCCCCCTGGGTCCTGCAGAAGAATGAGATGGGGAGGGGGGAGCCGTTTTCATTCGTCACTCCTCGTTCTTGGAAGATCGGCTTTGGCTCGGGCTTAAAAATCGTTATGCGTTCGGATTTGTCGTTGTGAAATTACTGCTTGGTATTTCCTGGTGAAAGGTCGTGTGTATGTGCTTTTTTTTTTTCCTTCTCTTTGTCCGAGTTGACGTGTATGTATGCTCCTATAGTAGATTCACATCAACCGTGCATTTGACGTCTAGACCAGTCCCTTACGACGCTCCTGATTGGCTGTTGATAAGCCAATCACAGGGCTGGAAACTCTCAGTGTCTCGAGAGAGTTCACATACGCAGGATGCATGTTCCACCCCTCCTGAAAGATGTATCCCCGTAGGAGAGTGGAACTATGTGAACTCTCTCGAGAGACTGAGAGTTTCCAGCTCTGTGATTGGCTCATCAACAACCAATCAGGAGCGTCGTAAGGGACTGGCCTAGACGTCAAATGCACGGTTGATGTGAATCTACTATAGCTCCCCGTAGGAGGGTCACAGTGCCATCAGTGCACCTCATTCATTGCACTGCAGGCAATGCTTGAGGTTCTTTTCCACTGTCAATTTCCGTTTCGGCGCTGAATGTCTTCATAGGTCCCAGCGCTTGGCCGTTGTGGCCTAAGTTCCATATTGTGTTGTATGCGGGGAGCTGGAAATACGTTACTGTCTTGCACTGCATGAGGAACTGCCATACAAGTTGGTTAACAAAACTGGAAATAAGATTTACCGTAACATCATATTTTATCGTTAAGAAAATCAAATTACTTCCTTTATTAAAGGCGCTAAGCATTGGGAAGCCTCGTGCACTTCAGGTGAACGGAGAACAGACTACTCTTGTGTAAGTGTAGATATTAGATAGAGATGGGAGCTGTTGATATCGACTCAATAGATTCCTGTCTGTTCTTCCTTGTACCTTGTTGATACAGATGTCCCTTTGTACCTGCATATAATGCCGTCTTTGATCAGTCTTCAGAGAGA
>NC_087205.1:92493279-92530779 GCF_015104395.2 Macrobrachium nipponense | reverse complement strand
GTTCCTCGCGGATCGATTCGGACGTGTCGGAATGTTCCGAAGAGGAGGAGGAGGGGGAGGAGTGAGGTGGGGAGAGACATGATTCCACGGAAATGTAGGAGTGGGGATCACAGAAATAAATAATAATAATAATAATAATAATAATAATAATAATAATAATAATAATAATAAGAAGAAGAAGAAGAAGAAGAAGAAGAAGAAAGGAATTTACTTTTTACATTAATTGAGGTTTTCTTGTAGAGCACTTTTAAACGGTAAATGTTAGTGTTTCATCTATAAATTCCAAGCTGTACCAGTTTGAAGACAAGCAATTTAAAATATTTTCAAGTATAGTTTTTTTTTCCTTTTACTTTTTTAAATAAAAAAAAATTACCTTTAACTCTTGACAGAGGCGCATCCTTAGAGGGAAGTTTTAAGCTGTGACTGCTATTTCTGCTTCAATAAATTTCAATCTATATCCACGGGAAGACAAGCTAATTTGAATTATGTAAAAGAATAGTAGTTTTTTTTTTTTACTTTTTTAAATTAAAAACAATAAATTTACTTGTTACTGTGACAGAGGCTTCATTTCAGGGCAGTTTTATGCTATGATTGCTATTACTCTATCAATAAATACTAGTCTTTAACAGTTTGAAGTCAAAATAATATGCATTATTTAAGATTAATTTTTCATTTTCGTATTTAGTCCTCTTGTACAGGTTTTGTCATAAAAGATAAATTAGCTTGTTAAACTGAGGCTCCCTTAGAGAGAATTTTGAAACTATTAATGTTAATATTAATATTTTCTTTAGTAATTTGCTGTTATTATCAGAACTAGCAAACAATAGTATACAAAAACTACGTATGATAAATTAGTAAATTAACCAAGTCTACGGGCATAACCAGCCCCGTTTCAGGGGAATCCTTCTCAACCCTACCTCCTTCCGGGGGGTGGGGGGGGGGGGGTTAGGAAGAAACCCCCATTATAAACCATCTTAGGGGTCACCACTATAACCCTGTCAAGTTTCATGCCCGTTTGGCCGTGGTTGAATGACAGACGGAGGGACAGACATAACACCATTATAGTAAGATTTGAAGGAGGGAAATTTTTCATATCTATGTTAAAGTATATTTTCATTTTTCTCTTGTATACATCTTCCGCGTCAGCCTTCCACAGCGTCTTGCTTATCCATATGGTAAAGCTGTTCTTTACAGAGCAATGTTTCCTTGCTCTGTTGATCAACCCTCTCCTCCTCCTCCTCCTCCTCCTCCTCCTCCTCCTCCTCCTCCTCCTCCTCCGTGACCTCTCGAGGCATTCTTACCTGGTGGTACTTGTAAGCCTTTATATATCTCTCTGACGTTTCAAGGTAGTCAGTCTGCCGGCTGTAATACTAACCAGGAAGTGGTGTGGGTGGCATTTATTTATTTATTTATTGCTATTTACTATGACTATTGGGATGTAATATTTTTTTTTATTTCTTAGGAGTATCGGGATGTAATTTTTTTTAAATTTTTATTTCTTAAGACTATTGAGAGCTATGTTATTGTTTTTAGTAAGATTATTGGTATATTTTTTTTTTGTATTGCATACTAGAGTAATGCTTGTATATACGTGTATATACTAGTCATGTTTATATATACATGATATACTAGAGTAATGCTTGTATATACGTGTATATACTAGAGTAATGCTTATAAATACATGTATACCCTAGAGTAATGCTTGTATATATGTGTATATACTAGAGTAATGCTTATGTATACGTGTATATACTAGAGTAATGCTTATATATACATAAATATACTAGAGTAATGCTTATATATACTAGAGTAATGATTGTATATATGTGTATATACTAGAGTAATGCTTATATATACGTGTATATACTAGAGTGATGCTTGTGTATACGCGTATATACTAGAGTAATGCTTGTATATACTAAGAGTAATGCTTATATATATGTCTATATATGTACTAGTCATGCTTATATATACGTGTATATACTATAGTAATGCTTGTGTATACGTGTATATACTAGAGTAATACTTGTATATACGTGTAAATACTAGAGTAATGCTTATATATACGTGTATATACTAGAGTAATGCTTATATATACGTGTATATACTAGAGTAATGCTTATATATACGTGTATATACTAGAGTAATGCTTATATATACGTGTATATACTAGAGTAATGCTTATATATACATGTATATACTAGAGTAATGCTTATATATACATGCATATAATAGAGTAATGCTATATATACGGTATATACTAGAGTAATACTTGTGTACTATACGATACACACGCAAGGCTAGACTCGTAACAATTGCAAGCAAATAAGTTCCTGTGATTTATTGTTGCGTGTTACTGGCGGTGCACTCAGTAGACTCTCGTCTCCGTTATTCAGGAGAATTTCCCCGAGATTCATTTTGAAGACGAAAGTCGAGCGGAAACACGCTCTGTGGATTGACCGGCAAGTCACTTGAGACTCGTGACTGTGGACTTCTCTCTCTCTCTCTCTCTCTCTCTCTCTCTCTCTCTCTCTCTCTCTCTCTCTCTCTCTCTCTCTCTCATTAAAAGGCCCATGAATGTTTTCCTCCCACCGAATAATTCTTAAATATTTGATTGACGAGGCCAAGACAGCGGACGGCGTCCTTATCTAGAACCTTGGTTCTCATCTAGAATCTTGATCCTCACCTAGAACCTTAGTCCTCATCTAGAACCTTGTTTCTCATCTAGAATCTTGATCCTCACCTAGAACCCTGGTCCTCACCTAGAACCCGGGTCCTCACCTAGAATCTTGGCAAAAGTTTGGTCCTCACCTAGAACCCTGGTCTTCATCGAGAACCTCTGTCCTCAGCAGGATCAAGGTCCTCGGCGCCTTCCCTCCGTAGGGACGCGAAAGTCACTCGAAAGTCCTCACTTGAAGGATCCCCTTGCATCGATTCGATTCCGTAGGATATTTTAGGATGAGGTGTCGAAGGATTCGTCCAGGAAGCAGGATTATTATTATTATTATTATTATTATTATTATTATTATTATTTGGTATGAGGTATTAAATGTTCATGACACGTTTGTTTACAGTGTTCCACCTTTTAGATAAGTTTACTTCATTTCCCTTATTTTCTGAGTTTCTTTAACTTGGTATCCAACCATTCCAACGTCCTCTTTTCATTCTGTTGATCGCTTTTTTACTGTCATTGTCCCATTTCATCGCTGAATGACCACGTAGGTCCCAGCGATTGGCATCTAGCCTCAATTCTTTATTCCATTGTATAATTCTTGTTATTGGGCAGACTATGTCTTTTGACCTTTGACTTAGGTCAGAATATGGAAGGGTTTCGGTGCAAATATAATGGACCAATAAGATAATGATCCAGAATAAGCCCCAGTAATTTAAAAGCTTTGATATGGGATTAATAAGGCAGATAACAATCCTTTTATCATAACATGATGGCTTACTTACATATAGGTCAAGTCCTCGTAAGTACGTTCATGAAGAATTTCTCTAACGAGTCCTAGAGGGGTTAGTGCCCTCGGTATACCTCACGTGGTGCACTGCAGGCATCACTTGAAGGTGTTTGTAACATCCCCATTGTTAAGCCTTTGACTTGGCCAGCATTACCGATTCCTTTTTGGAGTATTGCTCTCCAAGTGTGGGGTATGATCGCAGTTTCACCTTGAGATCCTTGGAGTTCATCTCGTTTATTTTCTAGGTCTTTTATCTTCCTGTCCAGCTTCTCCAACTCCCGCTTTTCAGCGTTGAAAGACAGCAAGTTCCTCAGTCTCAGGCTTTGTAATAATCATTTTCTAATTGATAAAGAATGTCTAATTTAATAATGGCTAAAGATTAGTGAGGACTTAGTTCCAGAAAGGAAACAGACTTTCTACTTGATCTTCTAAGGTGATGAGACGAAGTTAGCCAGCACGAAGAGAGAGAGAGAGAGAGAGAGAGAGAGAGAGAGAGAGAGAGAGAGAGAATATTATCAATGTCATATTTATATACACGGCCAGTTAGCGAGAATTAGAACACTTCAGTCTTATTAACGAACAGAAAGATACTTCCAAAGAGAGAGAGAGAGAGGGGGGTTTATGCACCCCCCCCCCCTTTGCAGACGGGGTTAATGAGACGTAATCAGTTAGTAATTTAGGTTATTGCGATAAGGAACGTCTTCTGAAGATAATGGCTATTGTTTTGGTTTTCATTAGAAGTGATTGCATTCTCTCTCTCTCTCTCTCTCTCTCTCTCTCTCTCTCTCTCTCTCTCTCTCTCTCTCTCTCTGTAAGATTACTCGTTCATTAGTAAGTACGATAAGTGCTCTCATATTCTCATTAACTGTTCATTAATAAAATTAATGAGTCTCTCTCTCTCTCTCTCTCTCTCTCTCTCTCTCTCTCTCTCTCTCTCAGGTTACTTATTACCTGATAAGTTTGATAAGTGTTCTCAGCTCAATTGTTCGTCTGCAGAAATGATGAGAATCTCTCTCTCTCTCTCTCTCTCTCTCTCTCTCTCTCTCTCTCTCTCTCTCTGGGTGTACATGCTGGCAGCTCCCGTGCAAAAGTAATGAGAGAGAAGACAGGATTGAATCAGGAAGATGCGCATTGATCGAAGGCGGCCCTCCAAGTATATCCGTTTTTCTCCCCCCCACACATTCTTGTCAGTGGGTATAGGATATTGAGTTTCTGTGTGCACGCGCGCGCGCAAGCGCATGCTTTCGGTTTAAAAGCTGTTTCTCCAAGCCGTCAGTGTAAAGCAATGATTTTTTTTTTCAGGAAAATTATTTAAATTTGCATACACGCGTTTTGCAATATTGCTCTATAATTATTAAAATTTCCTTTTCTTATTATTTTAATAATATGTATCATTGCAAAACGCATTTCAGAACATTATAATTATTATATTCAAAGACAATTTATTATAAAGCGATTATGATCAAAGAAAATTTAAATCATTATTTTGAGATAGTATATCATTGCAAAACGTTTATAATAGAAGTTGTAATAATTGTTCTAAGACAATATATTACAAAGCGATTATAATAAAAGAACATTTAAACCATTATTGTAAGATGATATATCATTGCAAAACGCATAGAAAATTTGAATAATTTTCTTATAGATATCATTGCAAAACCCACATAACAAAGGCAAATTTAGGTTATTTTCTATGACAACATATTACAAAACGCACATAAGAAAAGAAAATGTAAAAACAAGATAAAAAAAGGGGGGGGTAGGTTGTGGGGGTTGGGGGGATGTTAGAGAAAGGACTTTCCAGAAAGGTGAAAGAATCTCAATCTTGTAAAATGTAAAAAAAAAAAAAAACAAAAAAAAAAAAAAAGCATTTCGTGGAAGAAACCACCGTCTTGGTCCACTCTGGCCTGACGCGACTTTGGAGCGTGTCTCATCTCGCGTCATATTTCCCAGGATTAATAGAAGCCCCCCTCAAGGAGTGGCGGCGGTTAGTGCCGTCATTGCCCCTCACGCTACCCCAAGCTGCAACCCCTTTCATTCCTTTTTATTGTACCGCCTTCCATATTCTCTTTCCTCAGCTGTCTCCTAACAAATATTTCATAGGTCAACTGCTTCGAGGTCTTCCTCCTGTTACACCTTTCAATTTTTCTATTCTCAATTTCCCTCAGGGTTGGCAACGATTAAATCAAACTGATTTAATCAAGTGATTTTTTCATTAAAATTTTTACTTTTTAAGTTTGAAAGCAAACAAATTGAAAATTATGGTTTGGAGGTTAATAAAAACTTAAGCATAACTGTGCTGCATCTATTTATTTTGATCTAAAAAAAATTGTAATTACTTGAGGCCAGAACTAGAAACCTAAAAGATAAATCAATAGTAATTCTGTCATAAAGTACATTTTTGAGGAAAAAGGGATTGAAAAAACATCTAAATAAAAAACAACAAATAAATAAAAAAACATCTACAACCCTGATTTCCCTTTCGCCACTACATGACCTCGCAGGTCCCAGGGCTTGTCCTATTGAGGAGGCGGCCGCGGAGAGAGCGCAGATCCAAGAAGCTTGGGGCATGTGGGCAGAGCCTTGGAGGGGCACCGCCTTTTGCCCACCTGTTCTCTTGAGTGAGGGGCGTGGGTCGGCCGCTTCCCATTAAAAGAACTCCAGCTAGCTTAACTTAGCTTAGGTGGCTGTAGCCAGGTGGTTTATTTTTATTTGTATTTATTTATTTTTTTGTTTCTAAATGAAATAGCTCAATCAGCGCCAACTGGACTTTGTGTGGGATGGTCCAATTCTGTTACTGTTGCTTCTTTTGTCTTTGTTTTTTGTTTGAATATACTTATTTTATTTTTTTAAAGAAATAGCACAGTGAGCCCCAATAGGGTTTAGTGTGGGACGCTCCATTCCTGCTACTGTCACTCTTTTTACCTTTATTTGACTTTATTTTCCCATTCCTGTCTTTTGGGAAATTGGCTCTGGGACATCTGAAGGATGTCATTGTCTGTAGGTTGCTGTGTGAGTCGAAAATTTAAAAGAATAATAAAAAACAGAACTCATGATTCGTCATGCTATGTTCATAGGGGTTTTTTTGTCGTTTCTCTGCAGAATTCGCTGCGTATTAATAGGCCTCTTGGCAAGTTAATGGCATCGATTTAGTCTTGCTTTTAGAAATAGTTCTTATTTATTTTAGTCGTTTTTACAAGTATTTCTTATTTATTTCTTTTAGTTTTTGCTGTTTTTAGAAATTTTGCTTCGCAATGAGAACGCTGCTTATTTGCCTCTTGGCAAGTTACTGGTATCAAATTTGTCATGTTTTCAGAAATGTTCCTTGTTTATTTCTTGTTTTGATACAGTGAATAGTTAGTTTTTTCAGTGTATTTTTAACATTTTTATTTATTTTGCCAGAGTAATAGAGTGGGTTTTTTTTATCAAATTAGTCTTGTTTTAGAAAATATTTCTTATTTTAGTTATTGCTATTTTTAGACAGTTTTTCTCTAGATACAGAGAATATTCACAGTTTTTTCTTAATTTTTTTTTAAGTTTTGAATTTTTTCCCAGAGCAATTCAGTGTTTGTGTGTTTTTTTTTCTGTTCGCCGAAGAATTTTATTCAACTTTTTGAATTTTTAATAGAATGGTTTTGTAGAAAAAATTTATCAGTTCCCTCTACAGATACATAAATTGATATATAAATAAATGAAACATATGTAGAATAAATATAGATATGTATGTATGTATGTATATGTGTGTGTGTTTGTGTAAATGAATATAGATAAATATATATATATATATATATATATATATATATATATATATATATATATATATATATATATGTATTATATTTATATATATATATATATATATATATATATATATATATATATATATATATATGTATGTATGTGTGTGTGTGCGTACATGTGTGTGCGTGTGTGGGAATATCACATTACCATAAATATAAATATATTTATATATCATTATATATATATATATATATATATATATATATATATATATATATATATATATATATATATATATATATGAATATCAAATTAATGCAAATATAAATAAATATATGTAGATACATATATACATATAGATGAATATAAATAAGTAAATGGTAATAAGTAAAATGGAAGATAAATAAACCAACAAATCAATAAATGGATAAAAATTAATGAGTAAATCAGACAGTCGAAAGCATACAGGGCGTCAGGAGTTAGTCTTCTCGGAAAAATTGGGAGTTTTTGGTTTTTATTTTTTTTTTTTTAATTTTTTTTTTTCGCCGTGGCGTCGCAATTTTGCGATGAAGAATATAGTATTTACGACTGTCCTTTTCTCGGTATTGGCATTGGCTACATTATTATCATATATATGTTTTGCTTTCTTGAGCCTTTATGTTGATTTTGCAGTTCCACTGAGTTTTACCAACAATAATCTTGTTCTTGTTCTTGTTCTTGTTCTTGTTGTGTTGTTGTTGGGGGTTAGGAAAGGTCTATGGAAGAGCCTAAAAATATCTGAAAAAGGTGTTTCGCGTTGAGTTAAAGATACAGGAATTTTAAGATAGGCTATTCATGATTTGTTTATTAGAATGATAATGTTAAAAAATAATGTGCATGTTAGACAGTACAGAATAATTATTTATTATCAAATATAGCTTATTTATTTCAATTTCCGTCGTTGAAACGAGCGCAGGGTGGAAGTTTATAACTTAGGCGAAGAAATGAATTTACCTGCATGATTATGCATTTCTGAGTTGGTATGTATTCGTTTTTGGGAATTTGCCCATATTTGCGTTGACAGGTGTTCCATACCTACCTATAAATCTATTAGTCAGCGATTTTAAATCCCCAAAGCACAGGCATAGATTTTCCCCGTCGAGAGAGAGAGAGAGAGAGAGAGAGAGAGAGAGAGAGAGAGAGAGAGAGAGAGAGAGAGAGAGAGAGAGAATGAAGACAGGGAAGATGACGTTTTGATTTGTCCTCTATTGTTGCAGCTCTTGAAGATAAAGCCTCCACAGCGTCCGAAGAAAGTTTCCCAGAGAGAGAGAGAGAGAGAGAGAGAGAGAGAGAGAGAGAGAGAGAGAGAGAGAGAGAGAAAAGGCCTGTGGCCATATGTAGGCATATGTTGGTATAGCTGACGAAATTATTGGTAACAAAAAAATTCCCATTCGGTCAACATATATGAAAATATATTAATTCCGAGGTAGAGCGAGTTCGATATTAAAGGACATTTGTTGCTTAATGCATGCATATATATATATATATATATATATATATATATATATATATATATATATATATATATATATATATATATATATACACCTTGGGTATGGGTATTTCTCATTGGTGTTTTCTTCTTCTTCCAGGTATGTGTTTGCAGTTAACGTTTTCAGCAGTTACGCTCCGTGAGTACTTTTAAAAGCAGTAAGTTTTTTCGCTGACCTGAAAGTCGAAGCAAGCAGTTTTATTCTTCTGATAAAACGAATTTATATACTTTCGTATTTTCCTTTATAAGCGAGTGCTGTGATTATTGTCGATTCTGCTTGAGCTTTTAAACACTTTCTTGTGAACGGAATTATCCTAGAAACAAAAACATAAAAAGGAAAAAAAAAAATTCTTTGCATCGTAGAAAGCTGTGTGAAATTCCCAGCCACTGCCCGGTGGTGGTCTGTGTTGAAGACACCTATAGCGGTGCCAGACCTTAAGTAAAACATAAACTAACGAGGCTAGAGGACTGCAATTTGGCACGTTTGATGATTGGAGGGTGGATGACCAACATACCAATTTGCAGGCCCTCTAGCCTCAAGATCTGAGGCCGGACAGACAAATAGCCATCTCTCTCAATAGTTTTCTTTAGCAGACAACTAAAAGCTGCTGATGAAGACGAAGTATAAGTTGGAGCTACCCTGGACCAGCTATCAAAAGGCGATGGCTATTTAAACGTACAGCTTTTAAAATGACTTGTGTAACTCACTTGCGTAGGAGTAGACCGATCTAGATTTAATCGCCCGAGTATTATATACCATTAAGCCCAGGGGAGGAGAATGTAAAGGCAGTCCCTATGTGTGTGTGTGTGTGTGTGGGGTTAATCGCCTTTCATATTGTCTAGGAAGAGAAGCATTGACGATATCTATAACGTCTCGTTGAAATTCTGGAATGAGGGAACAGGCGGCTCTCTCTTGACTCTTATCTGATGCTAAAGGCAAGGAACAATGAGATTAAGGGGGAAGTTAATCTCTCTCTCTCTCTCTCTCTCTCTCTCTCTCTCTCTCTCTCTCTCTTACAAGACTTCTCTTAGGTATTGCCCACATGTTAAGTCCAGAGGTAATGAGTTCAAAATATTTGTGTGTCTATAAGAAGTAATGAGATTCTCTCTCTCTCTCTCTCTCTCTCTCTCTCTCTCTCTCTCTCTGCCATCTGTCTCTTATTATCCTCCTTCGTAGGGCTTCTCCATCCTCGCTCTCTTCCTCTCCCAATGTTCCTTTGTTCTTTCCATGGAGGAAGTCACCTGCCGCCCCTTCTTGTACTATGTAGCCCCTGTGGTATATGCAAGGTCCCTGTGCACCTAGGGGCTGTATTTAGACTTTGGTGTATATATAATATACGGACATGCATACATACATAAGGCCTAAGGTATATCTTTATACTGTGGTGTGTGTGTGTGTGTGTGCGTGCAAGGCTTGGAGTATATCTTTATAGACTTTATTGAGGCCAAAGATCTAGGAAATATTTCTAAACTTCGGAAAACATTAAGATATTGGATATATCTTTAGACTTTGGTGTGTGTATTTTTAGACTGTGTGCGTGCGTGTGTATGTGTGTGTGTGTAAGATCTTTGGTCTATATCCAGACTTAAGTGAGTCTGCGATCGAGCATATATTGGTAGACTTTGGGGTATATCTTTTATGTTTTGGTACGTGTAAAGAACTTGGGTATATCTTTAAACGTCTGCTATAGCAAATTGAAACCACACCTGCAGATCGGAAGATGTATTGATGTCAAGGGTAAATGGAAGGGAGGTATAAAGACGTTTAATTAGATTCCTGGTGGATTTTTTTCACAAGTTATAGACCTGAAGTTGTTGATACGTTCTATGTGGTAGCTGGGTAGCAGACGTCCCACGAATATCACCCTTTTTTTCTTTGTTTTTCTTTTTTTTCAGTATTTTTCGTACTTAGTTGCTGTTGTTGTTTAACTTGCTTATTTCTCTTGGTTTGTATTTTTATTTCTTAATGAACTTGCTTAGTTCACTCTTAGTATTTTTTTTCACTTAATGATGTGGGAATGCTATATTTTTTATTGCATTTCATTTTTAGAGCTAATTCTGTACTAGTAACCTGAACTTGTTCAAATTTTTTCGCAGCTATATATATATATATATATACTAATATATATATATATATATATATATATATATATATGTATATATATAGATATATATATATAATATAAAACATGTGAATCTATGAGTGAATGTGCGTGTGTGTGCGTGTATGCATGTATATGTGTATGTATATAATATATATATATATATATATATATCTATATATATATATATATATATATATATACATACACATATACATGCATACACGCACACACACGCACATTCACTCATAGATTCACATGTTTTCGCAAACAGGAAGAGAAATGGTGGTATGTTTTTTACCTAAGAGAATTATCTTAAATTGTTACAGATTTCAAGTCTTGATATTATTAGCAAACTTGAGCATATGCTTTTGGTAATAGTGTGTAGCCAATTCTTTATGCTGAGAAAAAACAACCGGAAAAATAGTTTAGTATTGTTGTTTAAAGGAAATCTTAATGAAGTAGTTTAACTTATAATATATATATATATATATATATATATATATTAATTTTTTATATCAAATAAAACTGCTTACTACCTCTGACACAAGGCAGCAGAGTAAGTACATAAAGTGAAAAAATAATAGGTCGTGTTTGTGTGTTTGTTCGTTCGTGAATTCAAGAGGGATCAGATGTCACGCTCTTGTGTGTGTTCCTGACCCCTTCCCAAAGACCCCCCTCTCTCTCTCTCTCTCTCCTTCCAGCACCCACCCTTGCCCACCTAAAAGTGTGGGGGGAGGGGGAGGGTGGTAGGAAGAGACCACCATTGTACCTGCCGTCACTTCCGTTTCATCGCCTTGCCTCTACTACCCTCCTCCTCCTCCTCCTACCTGTGTCAGCCGTCGCCTCACTCACCTTGCTTAAGATTCCTTGCCTTGGCTTTACGGCCTTCTGCTTGTCCTCTCTCTCTCTCTCTCTCTCTCTCTCTCTCTCTCTCTCTCTCTCTCTCTCTCCCTCTCTAGAAGCATTTTCGCTCCTTTTGGAAGCATTTCTCTCTCTCTCTCTCTCTCTCTCTCTCTCTCTCTCTCTCTCTCTCTCTCTCTCTCTCTCTCTCTGGAAATGAATGGTAAAACCAGCTCCTAGAGATAAGTGAACACATGATGTCTCCTCGGATGGACTAATAAGTCTGTGACACCTCCTGTTCCTCGTAACTCTCTCTCTCTCTCTCTCTCTCTCTCTCTCTCTCTCTCTCTCTCCTCTCGCTCTCTCTTCCTCTCCTCTCCTCTCTCTCTTCTCTCTCTCTCTATCTCTCTCTCTCTCTCTCTCTCTCTGGAAGCATTTTCACTCCCCCTGGAAAGCAAGTATCTATCTGGAAGCATTTTCACTCCCCCCTGGAAGCAAGTATTTTTTTCTCTCTGGAAGCATTTTCACTCTCGCCCTGAAAGCAAGCATATCTCTCTCTCTCTCTCTCTCTCTCTCTCTCTCTCTCTCTCTCTCTCTCTCGATTACGACGGCGGTTCAGCTAAAACAGGTCACGTTCGCTGCGTTTGTGAACCAGGCGGAATATTTTAAACCTTGGAACCGAGTTTTCCAACTCCTCTTCTTCTTCGTCGTCTCTGTTTAAACTTTTAAGATATTTTCATTCTTATTTTCGTCATTTCTTCATTTCTTGATGCGGTTTGTGCTGGGGCCGTCTAAGCTTATATATATTTCAGCTCGCCTGTGATAACATTTGTTCGTATTTATTTTTTTATTTTTTGTTTTGTTTTGTCTGCAAAATTAGTCTTCTTCCCTCGCATGCTAATTGGTCAGGTCGGGACATTTGCAGCCTTCAGGTGTAGGCTTTTTGCTTCCTGTTTGTTCAGGACAAAGTAGACCATAATATATTAGCAAAGAAAATTAGAAAACACAATATCGTAGATAAAATAGGAAGATGGTTAAAAGAATTTTTACACAACAGAAAACAGATAGTTATTGCAAACGATGAGAAATCGGATGAAACCAAGGTAATATCCGGTGTGCCACAAGGTACGGTGTTAGCTGCAATACTGTTTGTTATTATGATTGAAGACATAGACAGTAATGTTAAGGATTCGGTAGTGAGTAGTTTCGCTGATGACACAAGAATAAGTAGAGAAATTACTTGTGATGAAGATAGGAACGCTCTACAAAGAGACCTTAACAAAGTATATGATTGGGCAGAGGAAAATAGGATGGTATTTAACTCTGATAAATTTGAATCAATAAATTATGGAGACAGAGAAGGAAAGCTATATGCATATAGGGGACCTAATAATGAGACAATCACAAATAAGGAAGCAGTTAAAGACCTTGGTGTGATGATGAATAGGAACATGTTATGCAATGATCAAATAGCAATTCTTTTGGCAAAATGTAAAGCAAAAATGGGAATGTTGTTACGGCACTTCAAAACAAGAAAAGCTGAACACATGATTATGCTTTATAAAACATATGTTCGTAGTCCACTTGAATATTGCAATATGATATGGTACCCACACTATCAAAAGGATATTGCACAAATAGAGAGTGTACAAAGGTCCTTTACAGCTAGAATAGAAGAAGTTAAGGACCTTGACTACTGGGAAAGACTACAATCATTAAAATTATATAGTCTAGAAAGGAGAAGAGAACGCTACATGATAATTCAGGCATGGAAACAGATAGAAGGAATAACAGAAAATATCATGGAACTAAAAATATCAGAAAGAGCAAGCAGAGGTAGATTAATAGTGCCCAAAACAATACCAGGAAAAATAAGGAAAGCACACAGGACATTAATCCACTACGCACCAGCATCGATAATGCAGCGTCTATTCAATGCGTTGCCAGCTCATCTGAGGAATATATCAGGAGTGAGCGTAGATGTGTTTAAGAATAAGCTCGACAAATATCTAAACTGCATCCCAGACCATCCAAGATTGGAAGATGCAAAATATACCGGAAGATGTACTAGCAACTCTCTGGTAGACATTAGAGGTGCCTCACACTGAGGGACCTGGGGCAACCCGAACGAACTGTAAGGTCTGTAAGGTAAGGTAAGCATTTGTTCTGCTTTGTTCTTCCTGTTGGTTCAGCATTTGTTCTGCATTGTTCATTATGTTAGTTTACATTTGTTCTGAATTCTTCTTCCTGTTTGTTCTTCTTTGTTATTCCTGTTTGTTCAGCATTTGTTCTGCGTTGTTCTTCCTGTTGGTTCAGCATTTGTTCTGAATTGTTCTTCCTGTTTGTTCAGCATGATTTTGCATTGTTCTTCCTATTTGTCCAGCATAGTTTTTTCTTTCTTCTCAGAATTGTTCCTCCTGTTTATTTACCATTATTTTTCTTGCTTGTTGAGCATTTGTTCTTCCATTTTGCTCAGGATTTGTTCTGCATTGTTCATACAGTTGTTCAGCATTGTTCTTCCATTTTGCTCCGCATTTGTTCTGCTTCGTTCTTACCTTTGTTCAGCGTTATTTTTTTCCTCTCTCTCTCTCTCTCTCTCCTGCTCTTCCAGTGATGCATAAAACTGAGAGCCAGATTAAATCCATGACGAACAAACGCAACCAATAGTATAGGATTGTATATATATATATTTCAGTAATAATTACCCTGACTAATTTCTCCTCTTTGTATGCATTCGTCTGTCACTGTGATTGATGTTCTCAGGTACTTTTGACTGTATCGTTGAGGGAGAATCTGTCACACGTGAAAAGGTGGGCGTCGTTGGCATCAAAGTTTTTATTTTATTTATTTATTATTTATTTATTTATTTATTTATTTTTAGAACCGCTTGGAAGTTGCGTCACCATTCTCACGTGGCCGGGGTGTTATCAGTTGGCTATTCCATACTATTAGCTTAATCATTTGGTGGGCTATTAATAGATTTTTATATATATATATATTACTATATATATATTATATATATTATGTATGTATATATATATGTATATATATATATATATATATAATATATATATATATATTATGAATAAGATCATGGTTATTAATATATAAATATCGTTTTTTTTGTGTAGAGAGTAAAAATGTTAGAAATATTAGTAGTAGAATAGTAGTAGTAGTAGTAGTAGTAGTAGTAGTAGAGTAGTAGTAGTAGTAGTAGTAGTAGTAGAGAGACCTTACCTTACCTTACAGACCTTACATCTTGTTCGGGTTGCCCCAGGTCCCTCAGTGTGAGGCACCTCTAATGTCTACCAGAGAGTTGCTAGTACATCTTCCGGTATATTTTGCATCTTCCAATCTTGGATGGTCTGGGATGCAGTTTAGATATTTGTCGAGCTTATTCTTAAACACATCTACGCTCACTCATGATATATTCCTCAGATGAGCTGGCAATGCATTGAATAGACGCTGCATTATCGATGCTGGTGCGTAGTGGATTAATGTCCTGTGTGCTTTCCTTATTTTTCCTGGTATAGTTTTGGGCACTATTAATCTACCTCTGCTTGCTCTTTCTGATATTTTTAGTTCCATGATATTTTCTGCTATTCCTTCTATCTGTTTTCCATGCCTGAATTATCATGTATGGCGATTTCTTCTTTCTCCTTTTCTAAGACTATATAATTTTAAGAATTGTAGTCTTTCCCAGTAGTCTAGGTCCTTAACTTCTTCTATTCTAGCTGTAAAGGACCTTTGTACACTCTCTATTTGTGCAATATCCTTTTGATAGTGTGGGTACCATATCATATTGCAATATTCAAGTGGACTACGAACATATGTTTTATAAAGCATAATCATGTGTTCAGCTTTTCTTGTTTTGAAGTGCCGTAACAACATTCCCATTTTTGCTTTACATTTTGCCAACAGAGTTGCTATTTGATCATTGCATAACATGTTCCTATTCATCATCACACCAAGGTCTTTAACTGCTTCCTTATTTGTGATTGTCTCATTATTAGGTCCCTTATATGCATATAGCTTTCTTTCTCTGTCTCCATAATTTATTGATTCAAATTTATCAGAGTTAAATACCATCCTATTTACCTCTGCCCAATCATATACTTTGTTAAGGTCTCTTTGTAGAGCGTTCCTATCTTCATCACAAGTAATTTCTCTACTTATTCTTGTGTCATCTGCGAAACTACTCACTACCGAATCCTTCACATTATTGTCTATGTCTTCAATCATAATAACAAACAGTATTGCAGCTAACACCGTACCTTGCGGCACACCGGATATTACCTTGACTTCATCCGATTTCTCGTCGTTTGCAATAACTATCTGTTTTCTGTTGTGTAAAAATTCTTTTAACCATCTTCCTACTTTATCCACGATATTGTGTTTTCTAATTTTCTTCGCTAATATATTATGGTCTACTTTATCAAAAGCTTTTGCAAAGTCTAAATAAACCACATCTGTTTCATTTCCGCTTTTCATATTTTTGAATATGTTCTCACGGTGGACTAACAGTTGGGTTTGTGTACTTTTTCCGGGTACGAAACCATGTTGTCCTTTATTAAACAAATTATTTTTATTAAATGTTTCATAATATTTTTCTTCATTACCCTTTCATACACTTTCATAATATGTGATGTTAGACTCACAGGCCTATAATTACTTGCCTCTAGTCTTGATCCACTTTTGAAAGTAGGGGTAATATATGCTAATTTGTGCTCATCATAAATCTTGCCTGTATCTACACTTTGTCTTAATAATATTGCAAGTGGCTTTGCGATAGAATGAACTACTTTCTTTAACAAAATAGCAGGAATTCCATCAGGCCCTGCAGCAGCTCCATTTTTAATTTCATTAATAGCCTGCACAATATCAGCTTCATTAATATCTATGTCAGCTAAATATTCACTATTTTCATCCCTTACTTCTATATCATTATCTTCATTATCTATTCTAGGGGTGAATTCTCTCTTATATCGTTTCTGCCAGTATGTTGCAAATTTCCTTTTTTTCATTCGTTAATCTCCCTTCAATTCTCAGAGGGCCTATTTCTATTCTTCTTTTATTCATCTTCTTCGCATATGAGTATAATAGTTTTGGGGTTTTGCTTGATATTTAATAGGGTTTTTCTTCCAAGTCCCGTTTTTCATTTTCTTTTGATTGTATAATCTTTTGTTCTGCATTTTCTATCTTACTTTTTAGTTCTATAACTTTCCATGCATTTTTTTCTTTTGCAAGACCTTTTTTCCACTTTCTGATTTTCTGGAACAAGATCCTTCTGTCTCTTGGTATGCATGAATGATGTTTACTTTTCTTCTTCGGTATATATTTTTCCACTATTTTCTCCAATATTTTATATAATATCTCCGTATTTACCCTTATGTCATCACTTACGAAAATGTTATCCCAATCTTTGTTTAATTCTTCATTAATTTCTGACCATTTTATATTTTTTACTGTAGAAGTTGTATTTTCCATATCCTTCCCACTTTTTCATTTCTTGCTTATCTCTATTTTCACTTGCTTTGGAATGAACTGTTAATTCTATGACATTATGGTCTGAAATATTCACATTATAAACTATTATTTCTTTAACATAATTCATCTCGTTCACAAATACTAGGTCTAAAGTATTTTCCTTTCTTGTTGGCAGGTGATTTATTTGTTGAATGTTGTATTCTAGTAGCATATCTAATAGCTTTTCAAATTGCCTCTTATCTTCTGCACTACTATTACTCTCTTTTTTATATGTATAAGTACAACCACAATCTCCTATTCGTTTCTTCCATTCTACGAAAGGAAAGTTGAAGTCACCAGATAGGAGAATAGTCCAGTCCTTGTGATTTCTACATATATCATCCAATTTTTTCAATTATTAAGTCAAACTCTTTAGTATTAGGAGGTCTATATATTACTATGTTCATCAATTTTTCAGATTCAAATTCTACCGCTATTAGTTCACATTCTGAGTTACTATATTTCTCATATATTTTTCCTTGTTTTTTGTCTTTCCCATATATTGCGGTTCCCCCTTGATTCCTATTTTTCTATCTGATCTATAAGTTTGGAACCCTTTTATTTGATCATCATTCCCAGTCTCTTGGGAATACCAGGTTTCACTTATATTCATTATATCTATTTTCTTTTCATTTTGGGTTAGTTCTTCTAAGTACTCTATTTTTCTTTTTGAGTTACTCGTAACTAAACCCTGCGCATTCATCACTATGATGGTTTGCGTGTTTTTCTCCTTCATTTAATACTGGTAGTAATAAGGATTTTCCCATGTCTCTTTCCTGTTCTGGTATGTTGTTCTTTTTTTCATTTCCAGAAATTCTGACATTAAAAAATCCAACTTTCCATAATATTTGATCTTCCTTCATCATAATTATTCATTTTGTGTCTGAATCTGCAATTTTCTCCGTTTCTGCAATATCCTCTTGCATAATAAATACAGTTATTATCTCTTGAGTATAATTTCGGAGCTGATGCTTTGAAATTTTTTGCTGACACCTCTGCATATCTCATTGGTGGTTTGCTTTTCTCTTTTACCTGATATTCTTGATTTCTCTCTTTATTTGTTTCTTTCTTATTTTGGATTTTATTACTTGGTTGGTTATTTATTTGATTATGATTCATGGCTACAGGGTGCATATATTTGCATTTTTTGTCGAACTTACATCCTTTTCCTTCTTTTAGGTTTTTACATATTTTTGGATGCAGATCTCTGCAATCATCCCCATATCCATCTAAGTATGCACATTTACCATTTGACATATCTTAGGATGTTTGTAGTAACATCTTTCTCCAAATCTGCAATTCCCTCTTTTCAAAAGGTTGCAGATTTTGTCTTTCTTGTCTATTTTTTTTGTTTTTTCCTCTTTCCCGTCATTGTATAGATCTGGGTAGAGCCTCTTCGGGATTTGCTTTTCTGTTGTCATATCGTAATTTATTTCTTCGTAGGTATGCTGCTTTATTGCCTCATATGTAGTATCAATGAGTATCTCTGCATCCATACTTTTATCTTGTTCTGTTTGTTTTCCTTATTTTTTTTCCTGTCCATTTCATTTTTTGTTTACTTCTCTTCCGTTTTCCTCTTCTTCTTCTTCTTCTCTTCCTCTTCTCTTCTTCTCATCCCAACTTTTGTACATTCAATCTTGATTTAATAACATTGTCTATCCATGATAGACATGTTGAACAAAAAATCTTGTATCTTTTCTCAAATCTTGTATTACCTCAGCACACTGTGGATGGGTCGGAATGTTGCATGCAGCACATTTCTGATTAGGTTTTGTGGATTGACTATGCTATACCAAACCTTACACAGTTTGCATGCTTTTGGCATTCTTTTTCCTAATGCATCATTAGGATATTCACAAGATTCACCTTATTCATTTTCTTTGTCGGAATATGTTGGTTTTATGTATATTTTCTTTATGAGTCTCTTGACCACTTGGATTTTATTTGGAACTTCTTCAATTATTTTCAAGATGTTTTCATTAGATTTGTTCCAGTTTGAAGGATTATATCCTTCTAATATATCTATGAATGCTTTTGTATCTTTTTGGTTAGGACTATTGCTGATTTCATAGATGAGAAATGTCAGTTCCCTTCCTGCTACCTCATCGTATTGCGAATCTGCTAAACACGCCAAATTCACGCACCTCTACCCGCAGTTGGAACTTACTGCCATCTTGTTCTGATTTATAGTATTACACTTGATAAACTAACTTAGAAGACGCTTTATCCTACTATTTTCACACTAATCTTATCACCGATAGTTCACGAACACTTCTAGATATTTCTCAAATTCTAGTCGTATGTTAAACTTGTGATATCTGTTGATTAATCTGACTTCACGCGGGTACGTCTCACCAAGCAAGATGGCTACTTACGAGAGAGAGAGAGAGAGAGAGAGAGAGAGAGAGAGAGAGAGAGAGAGAGAGATCTTCTTATATTGATCTAAGAATGAATGGGTGGAAGAAAGTCACAGTTAGAGAGAGAGAGAGAGAGAGAGAGAGAGAGAGAGAGATCGTTTCTTATCATGAACGATGAATGAATAGCAGAAGAAAGTAGAGAGAGAGAGAGAGAAGAGAGAGAGAGAGAGAGAGAGAGAGAGAGACGGAAGAAAGTCTCAGATTCTCTGAATGGGTTCAATTTACTTTTTAATTACAGGAAATGGTTTCTTACACGCGAGAACTCTGCAGACATGGCAAGGAAATTCTTTTCAAAGGAAACTGGAAGTAATTAACTACACGTACTCCAGAGAGAGAGAGAGAGAGAGAGAGAGAGAGAGAGAGAGAGAGAGTCGTCGGAGCTTATTGTGACTTAGAGGAGGAAAATAAATAAAGTTTTTTTCATTTCCCAAAAGAAATCTGTCAGTCATATGTCAGCACTTTCTGTGATTTGTCAGTTCGATTCTGTAGGTGATTATATATATTATATATATATATATATAATATATATATATATATATATATATATATATATAGATAGATAGATAGATAGATAGATAGATATATATAATATATATATATATATATAGATAGATATATATATATATATACACATACATACATACGTTCCCGACGCATACACGGTTCCATTCTTATAATTTTACGAAGAGGAGAAATGTTGGCGTCAGTCAAAGAGAGTAATTTCGCCTCTTGACATTTTATGTGGATGATTCCTCTTCAAATATGAAAGAAAAATGATGATGTGGAACGTTCATCTCTCTCTCTCTCTCTCTCTCTCTCTCTCTCTCTCTCTCTCTCTCTCTCTCTCTCGTCGAAGAACCTCCAAGTATCTATAAGTTAACGCTCTGATGGACGTAGGCGCTGCTATAAATGTTAATAAATGCATTCTCTCTCTCTCTCTCTCTCTCTCTCTCTCTCTCTCTCTCTCTCTCTCTCTCTCTCTCTCTCTCTCTCATTCTTGTCAGAGATAACCTCCAGGTGTCTAAATCACTGATCAGGTGAATTATGGACAATTATTAATGTTGAATCTCTCTCTCTCTCTCTCTCTCTCTCTCTCTCTCTCTCTCTCTCTCTCTCTCTCTCTCTCTCTCTCTGTATCTAGAAGACGTCATGAAGTTGAATAAATAATATCTTAGTTAAAGGACATCACACTTTTCGGGAGTTCTTTACATTATTATGTAAAAAACGAACCAGAAATAGAGTAAAAATAGTAAAAAAAATAAATAAATAAATAATGGTAGGTAGGAATTAAGTCATTTAGATTTTGAAAGAAAAAAAATTAGAATTTGAAGAATAAGATTTTGAAGAAAAAAATTTAGATTTTGAAGAAGAATAATTTAGATTTTGAAGAGAAAAAATTTAGATTTTGAAGAAGAAAAATTTAGATTTTGAAGAAAAAAAATTAGATTTTGAAGGAAAAAAAGAAAAAAAGTTAAAATTGACGACAACTTCGAAGTGAACTTTGCAGTAATAGAAAGTTTCTGATTCTGTAAAATAAATGACACTAGAACACATATTATAGAACAGAAATTCATAGAATTATATAAAGGTTATGACGGACACAAAAACGGTGACGAAATCGACAAAAAAAAAAAAAAGAAATGATGACGAAATACAAGTTGATTGCAAACCAAATTGACGTTACTTACTTATAGTTACCTATTTACGATAGGAGTTGCAGATAACGTGAATGACCATTGAATTGATAATGCATGTGTTATGGAGGTTAGTTTAATCAGGTGAGAGAGAGTCTTACCTGTATAGCACAAACTTTGAACAAACAACAGTCATATGAGAACAATTTAACGAGAGAGAGAGAGAGAGAGAGAGAGAGAGAGAGAGAGAGAGAGAGAGAGAGAGAGAGAGAGACCTTGTCCGGTATGCGTTGCGCAAACCCCTCCCATGAGTGAGCCACAAAAGATGTTCGATCAAACAGCCCGGGATTCGAAGGGAATTGATACAATTCGCTTGTGTGAAGTCTCGCACTCTTTGTAATGCAGGAAAAAAAAAATTTAAGTTGGCTGACGGGAAATAGCGTTTATTTCGTTTCATTTTAAGAGTTTTGTTTGCACATGCCACGGCTTGAGAGAGAGAGAGAGAGAGAGAGGATGATGATGACATTGGAAGGTATGTGTGGTGCTCGTGGCATTTCCTGCTTCGTGGTACCGTGGTGGCTAGTGTCGGTGAGAGAGAGAGAGAGAGAGAGAGAGAGAGAGAGAGAGAGAGAGAGAGAGAGAGAGAGAGAGTTCATATTCTTACAACGGCACAAATGCACTGGTCACTTTTTATTTCGTGCCTCTGAATTATGTGTACTGTTATTCATCTACCTTGTCGATCTTTGTACACGACCTTGAGGAAATAAAGGAATATAGGTTATTATTATTATTATTATTATTATTATTATTATTATTATTATTAATATTTAATAAAAATATATTACTCTTAGATCTTCCTTTGCTAGTAAGCAGACATTAGAACGAAGGGGAAAAAAAGGAGACCGTTCTTTGGAAATGTGAAATTTAATGAGAGAGAGAGAGAGAGAGAGAGAGAGAGAGAGAGAGAGAGAGAGAGAGAGAGAGAGAGAGAATATTCATTCGTCAGTAGAGAGAGAAAGTAGACTAATTTGTCAGTAGAGAGAGAGAGAGAGAGGAGAGAGAGAGAGAGAGAGAGAGAGAGAGAGAGAGTATCAATTTGTCAGGAGTTACAATGAGTCACAAGGATTAGGATGTCTCAAAAGAATTATTGGTCCATCCGAGGCACTAATAAGTCCATGTGCTCACTTATCTCTTGGAGCAGGTTTTACTATTCATTCATAGTGTCCTCATGATTATTGTTTAGTGAGAGTGTATTATCAGTTGGCCAGGAGAGAGAGAGAGAGAGAGAGAGAGAGAGAGTGAGAGGAGAGAGAGAGAGAGAGAGAGAGAGATTATATATCAATTTGTCAGTAGACGTAAGTTTAGGGTCCCGTGTTTTTATACTGTCTTCAAGGCCAGTATTGGAGGCTAATCTTTCTATGCAAATGATATGTGGCGTTGCTAACAGAATGCTGTACTTTCTATTTGCGATTCTGAATACCTTGTGGAACCGCTGATTGAATGGACGACCTTGCTTGGCCAGGGTAACAAAATATCAACTGGTTAAAGTTGGTTATTGGGCGTTTAGTGTTTGTTTATTTAATTTATTTGTGGATTTGTTTATTTTCGCCTTCCAGTGGGTCTTCTTGTTGGTTTGTTTTGGGTGGCCTTGTAGGAATCTAAATTGATGGAAACATTCAAAGTAAATATATTTACACATTGTTTAATTACTGTATATATATATATATATATATATATATATATATATATATATATATATGTGTGTGTGTGTACTGACGAACTATCGCTAAAGCATGCATATTTCATGTAGTCGTAAAGCTTTACGAATATATATATATATATATATATATATATATATATATATATATATATATATATATAGAGAGAGAGAGAGAGAGAGAGAGAGGAGAGAGAGAGAGAGAGAGAGAGAATGTGTGTGTATGTGCGCTCTCTGACCACACGCCTAGCGTGTACGTGAGTGGGTTTCAAGTTAGAATTCTTATCTTGCATTGTTTTTTCTCGCCATGTGGTAAAAGGTTGCCGATTAAATAGTCCTTTTATTGGACGTCATTGTTAGCGAGATGAAAGTAGAGTAAATAATAAAAAGGGTCTTAGACCTCATAAAGAGAAGAATTTTTACTAAGTTTGTTGTTCTTATTTCATGGGTTTATGTTGACATAAAATATTCTACCTATTTCTGTGCATGCTCTTAAATTATTATTATTATTATTATTATTATTATTAGTATTTATTATCTTATTATTATTATTATTGCAATCCTGATGTAGTATATGCATATGTATATATAATACGTGCACAAACACACACACGTACACCTTTACAAACATACATATGTAATTATGATCTCGATCAAACCTCTGTAAGTGAAAGTACGCAGATACGCAGCCCAGTGCTAATATAGCTATTACCTTGATATCGCCATCTCATCTTATAATTTATTGAAAAAATAAAAATTAAGAAATGAACTCGTACGAATGCCCGGGTCACACGCGAGTGACTTCGTCGTCGAGAATCTTGAATGTCATATTCCCACCCATTTTTATTCTATTTTTTTATTTTTTTTTTTTTTGTGTGTGTGTGACTGAGGCAGCGGGGAATTAAGACGTGGTCACACGGCTTTGGAAATCGTGTGAAACCGCGCGTGAAGATCACGGTGTGCCTACTACAATGGGTCTGATCAAGTGAAGGTCTCGGAGGTATATATATATATATATATATATATATATATATATATATATATATATATATATATATATATATATATCTATATAAGAACGTAATGCCATTGCCATTATAAATATGCCCGAAGAGGATCATGGCTGGTCGAAACAGCTGTCGGTTTGACAATGGATAAATACAATGCTGTTGCATCTGTCTTGTTTATATGAATTTTTTTACTTCCATCTGGATCGAAAACCCAGGATGCGTTTAAAAGACGAAGCTGCTGCCAAATTAGTTCTGATCCACATGTAATTGTGTGTTGATAAATTCTATAATATGTATATATATATATATATATATATATATATATATATATATATTATATATATTGTCCTGTTACGGACTCTTTGTAATCCCAGCATCCAGAAGAGCAAGTGCATCGCAGGGCCTAAATGAGGTGAAAGCATCGCTTAGCATCGCTTCTGCATCGCCCTCCCCTGAAGGTCTCTAGAGGTAATCATCTCCAGAGCCCTTCCTTCCTACCCTCGCCCTCCGTTCTTTCCCTCCTCACCCTCCTTCTTCTCCACCCCCCACCTCCCCCTCCTTCCTTCCTTTCCGCTTCTGCAGTAGGATTTCGTGTTTTTTTTTACTGTACCTCCGTCCGTATTCTCTTTCTTTCCATCTTACTGCCCACCATCTAATAATTGTTTCGTATAGTGTAACTGCTTTGAGGTCTTTTTTTCCCTCCTGTTATACCTTCAAACCTTCTATACTCTCAGTCCCCCTTTCAGCGTTGGATGACCTCGTAGATCCCAGCTCTTGGTCTTTGGACTGACTTCTCTGTGCTCTGATCTGCTGTGTGGAGGCTCTGTTATTCTCCGCTCCACAAAGATAATCTCGGAGCGTCAGCTGTTAGATCTGGTTCTCCCGAAAATCTCCTCACTCATCTCTAGGGCCCGAGAGAGAGAGAGAGAGAGAGAGAGAGAGAGAGAGAGAGAGAGCTGAATATTTTGATCACAGTTTTTATGGGCTTAACAACTAAAAATTTCAAATTTACTTTTGGACAACACGTATGAAATAACTGAGAAAGAGAGAGAGGTAAATATTTTATTCTCTTATGGGAATGCCATCTAAAATAATTTTTGAAGTTACTTCTGGACTCCACAATCGGAGAGAGAGAGCAATAACAGGGAGAGAGAGAGAGAGAGAGAGAGGTGTTTCGTTAACGATGACAAACCAGGTGTGTTGTGTGTGGGTCGCTGAAGAGGTCGGACGTGGGCCAAATGACTTTTAGTGATGCAATGTTCAGTTTCTTAGTAAAAGGGGATGGGTAGTAGGTGGGGTGAGGAGGAGGAGGGGGAGGGAAGGGGAGGTGCGTTGAAGTGCGTAGTGATAGTCACCTTCCCCTGAAGGTGTTCATTAGGGGGCCTGATTTGTGATGCTTCGTTGACTATAGAGATCTTACAGTGTTTGTTTTTTTTCCTTACGTCTGTCTGTTCTCTTTGCTGGCTTTCGCACATGTAACTATAGTATATATATATATATATCATATATATATATATATATAGGTATGTATAACTGAATCACGAAAGCTAGGAACGTGATAAATCCATAAATAAAGATAAATGCCACGAAGGAAAAATAAACGAAGAAGTCTGCTAGATCTTTCGACTTAAAAGTCCTTTACTGAGCAGATACTGCTCAGTATCTGCTCAGTAAAGGACTTTTAAGTCGAAAGAGCTTGCAGACTCTTCGTTTATTTTTCCTTCGTGGCATTTATCTTTATTTATTATATATATATATATATATATATATATATATTATATATATATATATATATATTGTAGATGTTGAAATGTCTCGATATCATCGCCTTCAACGGCGGTAACGAAAACACATATATATATGCATACATACGCAGTACATACTTACATACCCATTTTGCGTCCATCACTCCATGTCCTTTTTTTTTTTTTTTTTTCAGAAAAAAAATCCATTATTTTTACATTAGAAGGTTACAATCTCAGTATATAGGCTTTCTCGTCTAGGATTGTTGAATAGGTTCGCATATGTTTTATATATAGTTATATTGTCTGAACAGCAGATGTTTCAGCTGAGATGTAACCGCAGTTATTTGGGATTTAGATAATTTCTTGTGTAGCGGTAATGGCCACTCTCAGTGTATTCTTGTTTTCTTATTATTGAAGAATTGATGGCTGTGTCGACCGTTTGACATTCTGTATGAAGCTGGTAGTGTTTTGTTCTTTAGCCCTCTGATTGACATCTCAGAGAGAGAAAGAGAGAGAGAGAAATATAAAAATTTTTCAATACGTTGGAGATAGATAGATAGAGATAGAGAGAAATATAAAAATGATTTCAGTTCACTGGAGAGAGAGAGAGAGAGAGAGAGAGAGAGAGAGAGAGAGAGAGAGAGAGATTTTTAAATTCTTTTGGAAAAAGAGAAAGAGAGAGAGAGAGAGATAGAGTGTGTGTGTGTGTGTGTGTGTGTGTGTGTGTGTGTGTGTAATATCGAAATGTTTTCAATTTATTCGAGATAGAGAGAAAGAGAGAGAGGAAGATTTTTCAATTCTATGGAGACACAGAGAGTGTAATATCAAACTGTTTTCAATTTATTTTGGGAGAGAGAGAGAGAGAGAGGGGAGAGGAGAGGAGATTTTGACGAGAGAGCGAGAGGAAGGTGGGAGAGAGAGAGAGAGAGAGAGAGAGAGAGAGAGAGAGATTTACAATTCATCAATCACAGCCTGAGCCTTTCGGGAAACCCGAATATGTTTCTTTTGGGGGGGTGAGGGAATCTGCGTGGTTGTACTTAATTTTTGCTTAACCTCTTGCATAGATTAGCGGCCCGCTAACTAATATTTCGTATAGGCGCAAGTCAGGAATTAGTATGCAGGTGTATATGCGTCTTATCACAAATGCCATCTCCATTTGTCGAATGCTACACACGAGATTATTTAGCAGAAGTGAAAGTGAATGACGGACTCTCTCTCTCTCTCTCTCTCTCTCTCTCTCTCTCTCTCTCTCTCTCTCTCTCTCTCAGTGGTCGTAAACATTTTTTAATATTGCTGCTTATCAGGCCATTGTATTTCGTAACTGCTGTACGAATTCCTCTCTCTCTCTCTCTCTCTCTCTGTCTGATGGACAGGTGAGCCAGCTAGCCCCTTGATAGATTGGCCAGGTTGATTATGTCCGATCCATCATTCCTCCTTATTTAGCCTTTGGCCGGCAGAGTCGACGCTGGAATCGCGCGCGAGAATACGCAGCTGTTTAGTCTGAAGACCCTGTGAGTCTACAGTCTCATACCCCTCGTGTTATTATTATTATTATTATTTATTATTATTAATTATTATTATTATTATTATTATTATTATTATTATTATATCTGAGGCTGTCTCTTAGTTCGTGTCGATATTATTATTATTATTATTATGATAATAATTATTATTATTATCAAAAACTCTGAGCTGCCTCTTACTGTTGCGTGATTTATCTATTATTATTATTATTATTATTATACACGAATAAACCGTTCCTCATAACAAGCGAGGTTCCAGAGACAATGGAAGTAATATAGTCACATTCCCATTCACCTTTTCACTTTTGAATGAACTTTAATGAACCCACAGTGTGGCAAACTTCCCTCATTATCCCTTCGAACATCTAGTATACACACGGATGATTCAACAGCCCGTCGAATCCTCCACGCATATTGCACGTATTTCAAATTATCCCTACGGGAAGGATAGATACGTAGGCTTACGTAAGTATTTTGGGACCTTTCCTTGGTAGTGACCTCCAAGGATTAATTTAGCTCGGTATGTGTTTATCTTTACGGTAAATATCATAAAAATAATGACCTCCATGAAATATTGGTCCAAGTTAACGACCCCCGAAAACACTCGTGAGTCTCTGTGTAGGAATGATCGTATTTTGTAGTAATAAGGAGTTCTATTGCACGTTAATTGCGTTCTGTCTTTCAGAAGTGTTTTATGTAGTCACAGATAAACAGGTAAACATCAGATTGTCATCTTCCGTCACCATTTTTTTTAAAGAAAATATTGTTCGGCTTTGCTTATCCGTCTGCACTTTATCTGTCTGCGCCCTCAGATCTTCAAAACTACTGAGGCTAGAGTGCTGCAAATCGGTATGCTGATCATCCACTCTCCAATCATCAAACGTAGCAAATTGCAGCCCTCTATCCTCAGCAGTTTTGATTTTATTTCAAGATTAAAGTCGTGGATCTATCTTCGATGGCCTTGATTATACTCGTACGGTGTAGCGGCTGTACAGAAAACTCTTGCGTTTTTTACTTGTTCTGTTTAATATGATGTGGATACAACAGCCCCTTTTGTACATTACTATCGAAGCGTTGGTTCGAGGCAAAAGTCAATTAGCAAACTGCCGGTAGACTCCATTTCTTTACGATGAGAGAACCTCGATGCTATTCGGCTTCAACCCAGTCTTATGGTAATGTGATGACCACTCGATTTGATAAAGGGACGGAGTTGGATTGCCCGCGTAGGTTTTAGCAGTGGATGAACATCGCTCCATTAGCATAAGTATGTTTGTCCAAGTGACGTCACGCCTTCCTATAGGGCTTTTCTTTCCTCCTCTTCCATTTCTTTGAAGGTGGGTTAGGTATTCCGAAGATGTCGATGTTTCTACGCTGTCTGTGTTGTTTCTTTGCGATATTCATCTCAGAGAGAGAGTGAGAGAGAAAGAGATTCATTATTCACGACAGCATGCAATGCCGTCTGTGGCAAGGAAGAGCTTGCGTGAAGGGCCTTCATAAGGTTACCTTCTAATTGCTAGGCCCAAGCTTGAGTAGGCCAGTCACACGACTTGTAGTAAAGTTGTGCCGTCAACGACCAGCACTTTCACTCTCGCCTCGTGTGCCTCTCTCTCTCTCTCTCTCTCTCTCTCTCTCTCTCTCTCTCTCTCTCTCTCTTTGGTTTATTTGCGGTCAACTGTTCTAGTTCTCTGTTTATCTTTATAGTTTTATATCAACACCTTTTTCTATCTTTTATACATTGATATTAGGCTCTGTTGCCTCTTGTTAAGATTAGCTAGAAACTTATTCCAAGTCAGATAAATATTATCATAACTGTCTGATGGAGATTTGTTAATTAATTTTAAAGCTAAAAAACTGCTAAATGTCAAAATCATTCCATTCATTTCTTGCAGTTTAGAAAAATGCATTCCTGTGTGACTCAAGTCATTTAACCTGTCATTTTTTTGTCTCGGTATTGCTAGTATTACTTAATGTTGTCTTGGTAGTAATAGTAGCAGGTTTGTATTAACTAAACACAAAAAAAGGCCATTGACACACTTCTTGCAGCGACGGAACTCTTATATACGTGTATCCATGACCGTATCTGGTTCTTGACTATTAAAGAATAAATGACTACAATATCTAAAGCACTTGGCTCTCTTATGCCCTTTCCTTTTTCGTTGAGCAGTGTGACTGATTCGTTCTGTGGAAGCTACGTAGAACAGGTGTGACTGATTCATTCTTTGGAAGCTGCAAAGAACAGGTGTGACTAATTCATTCTGTGGAAACTTAAGAACGGGTGTGACTGATTCATTGTTTTGAAAATTTAAGAACAGTTGTGCGTGAGTATTCCTTGTGAATAATGAACAGGTGTGATCTTGTCATTCTTTTAGAAACTTTAGAACAGGTGTGACTGATTCATTCTGTTGAAACTTGAGAACAGGTGTGACTGATTCATTCTGTGGAAGCTATGAAGAACAGGTGTGACTGATTAATTGTTTGAAAACTTAAGAACAGTTGTGAGTGATTATTCTTTATAAATAATGAACAGGTGTGACTGATTCATTTTTTGGAAGCTGTTACAAACAGGTGTGACTGATTCATTTTTTGAAACGATGGAGCACAGTTGTGAATGATTCATTCTGTGAAAAACTGTCAGGAACAGTTGTGACTGATTATTCTTTGTAATTGATGAACAGGTGTGACCTTGTCAATATTTTTAGAAACTGTTAAGAACAGGTGTGATTGATTCATTGTTTGGAAGCTGTCACGAACAGGTGTGACAGATTCATTCTAAGGAAACTGTGGGGAACAAGTGTGACTGATTCATTCTGTGGAAGCTATGGGGAACAGGTGTGACGGATTCATTCTTTGGAAACCATTAAGAACAGGTGTGACGGACGTATTCTTTATTATTTAATTATATAATATCTGTGTTTGGGCTGTGGACCCGTGGTAGGAGTTGGGGGGACATCCGTGACTAAAGATAATATGGAAGTTCCCTTAATATAATACACACATATTTTGCATCTGTAGCAGAAGTGAAAAGAGAATATTGTTTTTATTTGTGTTTTTGGGCTGTGGAAGGAGACTTCTTTATATCTGTGTTGGGGCTGTGGACGCGGGCCTGAGTCTTGTGCGATCCATGACTGGAGGTAATAGGTTTATGCCGCCGTTAATGGGAATTCTTTTACTGTTTAATTACACCACAGCCAACGTGCATCTCAAGAGGCGACGATCATTAGCCATGCCTCCTCGGGGCCGTCTTGCGATTGCCTCATCGGTTTGGACATCGAGAAGTGATCTCCTCTCTCGATCTGCTTGTCTCATTACCCGCCAACAGCAACAGTTCTATGCAGTACAGTTCGTGGGCTGCGTGTTTCGACATTCTCTCTCTCTCTCTCTCTCTCTCTCTCTCTCTCTCTCTCTCTCTCTCTCTCGTGAACAGATTGTAATTTTTTCAGTATCTTCGTACTGTCCATCTTGAAATATCCTAAGAAATTTTGTTAATTTCATGTTTACAAGAAAAAAAAGCATAGTTCTCTCTCTCTCTCTCTCTCTCTCTCTGAAACAGATTGTAATGTTTTCAGTATTTCCGTAAAATCTACCTTGAAATATCCTAAGAAAATTTTGTAATTTGATAATTTAAAAAAACAATATTTTTTCCTCTATCTCTCTCTCTCTCTCTCTCTCTCTCTCTCTCGATCGATCGATTTAGGATACCGGTGCCATCGGCCTCTACGTACTAAAAATTTAATGTTTGTGAATATATCAAGCCCTCTTTTAATACTGGCTAAAGGATACACAAGGCGACTTTAGCCTTACACACTTAAATTCTCGTCCGGCTACCGTAAGGATATCTGACGGAGAGAGAGAGAGAGAGAGAGAGAGAGAGAGAGAGAGAGAGAGAGAGAGAAACCGTATGACGGAACGCAACACTTGAGAAAGAGTTGGCACATGAGATCCGACAGCTTTTGAAGAGGCAATGACTCCTTTTCGTGAATCCCAAAAGTTTAAGAAAAGGATTATTATACATAGCCGAGGCGAAGCCAGACCACCACCAGGTCTCACCACGACAAGTCATGGCTTCTATGGTCTATTAGAACATCCCAGGGCGGGTTTCTTTTCATGTTGAGGATCTTTGATGGCTATACCCTCCAAAGCCGCAGTGTCGTGTCTGTCTCTCTGTCCCCGATTAACTGAAGGCGACGTCATTCTCGAAGTCAGTCCCCTGATGTTGCTGGAATGGACCATGCTCTCTCTCTCTCTCTCTCTCTCTCTCTCTCTCTCTCTGAGCCTGACTTTCATTTGGTACTCACAGAATTCTGTAGATGTAGTAAACTCGTTTGGCAACATTGTCTGTTGGGAGGAGGATGTACTTGCGAACTTTCAAGAAGGAAAACCTTTTGAGGCGTTTAGCTACAAGCGTATATATGTGAAGCAGAGCTCTTATAAAAGTTTGTTACGGCGTATTTACAAACTTTTACGAAGCAGAGCCTTTGCATAAGTTTGCTACGGTGTATTCACAAACGTATTTGAAACAGAGCCTTTATAAAAGTTAGCTATAGTGCATTCACAAACGTATTTAGAAGTTAGCTATAGTGCATTCACAAACTTATTTGAAACAGAGTCTTTATAAACGTTTGTTGCAGTGCATTCACAAACGTATTTGAAGCAGACTTTATAAACGTTTGCTACTGTGTATTCACAAAGTTAGCTATAGTGCATTCACAAAAGTATATGAATCAGAGCCTTTGGAATCGTTTGTTGCAATGTATTCACAAACGTATATGAAACAGAGCCTGTATAAACTTTTGCTACAGTGTATTTTCAAACGTTTACGAAGCAAAGCCTTTGCAAAAGATGAGCTGTTAATCGACAAAGAAATAGATAACAAAATTCAAACCTAAATTAAACAAGGAAATTATACTTTGGAATGTGGAAAACCATGGTACAGAACCTATGGTACTGCTCTCTTGGAGAACACTTGATTAAGCTTATTAAGTCAACGATGATAAGAGTTCCTTCAGTGAATATATACAAGCTCTTACTTTCCCCACATGCCCAGAAATCTAATTAAGATAATTCCGCCCAAAACTATTTTGTTAGTTGGCTAATAAGGAATTTTTTTACTTGTATAAATTGTATAACCCTCCATCAAGTTGGGCTGAATCTGGACATTTAGAAAAAAAAGGGGGGGTGGGGGGCGATTTTATGATAACAACTTTGCAGAACTTCCTGAATTGGTTGCCCAATTTCTTCCACCCTCCCCCTCCCCCCATCCTTCATTCGTTCTGCCTATTCCCTCTCTCCTTTCTCCCCCCTTTCCTTCTATCTCTTTCTCCATTCTCCCTCTTCCCTTCTTCCCCATTCACACCCACTGCAAGTCGAGAAAGAGCAAAGAGCAATAATATGGAAATGAGGGATGGTGGACACGCATTTAATGGCATTTTTTCACTATTGGCAATAGTGACTTCGGTGTCATCACTTCGGAACCTGGAGTTTGAGAGACGAGACTCGATATTGCTTCCAAAAGTTGTTTTGCTTCTATAGACGTCTTTTGGTGAATGCTGGTGATCGTGTCTGTAAGCAGACGGTGTGAACGTTAAGGTGTGGTTTTGAATGAAAATTGTTTTTGTTATCGTATAGTGTTTCCTTAAATTGATGCATTTTTCTGCCTTAAATTGGTGCATGTTTCTGCCTTTAATTTATGCATTTTTCAGCTTAAATTTGTGCATTTTTCTTCCTTCAATTTATGAATTTTCTGCCTTAGGTTGATGCATTTTTCACTGTGAATCGCCACCACTCCTTGACTCGTACATATTGTACGTCAACCCAATATTCCCTTTGTAAAGGACGGAAAGTAACTGTGTCATTAAATAGGTTCGGTAATACCCACGACATTACCTCTACGAATGGTTACAGCCAGTACCTTAGTTTCGATGGCCGACGAACGTATAGCTTAGTACGTCAGAATTACGTATTCTTTTGGCGATCGTTGATCGTGCAGCACAGTACAAGATTAACCATGAGCGTCACGTCAGGATTTGTAGAGTTGTTGGCGAGGTGTCCTTTTGCTAAAGGATGCCTTAGTAAAGTGTATAGGATTGTAGAGTGAGAGTCCCTGTATAGAAGGTTCGGCTGGAATGAAGTCTTCGTCATCGCCCTGACGTTTAAGGAGTTTGAAAGTGAGTGGAGACTGAGTTCTTTCACATTCACTCATGATCTCCCATCTTCTCCTACCGAGAGTGACCAGATTCCCTGAACAACAGCACCAACCAGTATGCTGTAAATGTGCGTCTGTCGAACTTCTCCAAAGTCCCAGAGGTGCGATTGGAACTTAAGAAGTTCAAGCATAGATGCTATTCGTACCCTAAAGCAGTTCTCAGTGTATTTTATAACTGGCATTTTTATGGGTTTATTTATCAGTCTCGTGTGTGTGTATTTTAATCCTGTTACCTTCTGTTAATCATTCCCAATGAACACCCTATTCTGTAGAAGCTTGAATTTCAAGTCAGTGGCCCCTTTGGTGGGCCTGTTCTGAATAATAATAATAATAATAATGATAATAATATGCTGGAAGAAGCCATCATTAATACAGGTTCGATTGAAAATAATGGCTATTTCAGCTGCGTTTACTTTCTATAGAAGTTTCTCTATTATTCTTTATTACTGACGTATTCAGTTTGACAAATACCACGTTTTGGACATGAAAAATCCCCCATTTTGCTTTATATTAGCCAATTTGAGTACAGAAGAAAAGTCGGTAATAAGAAGAAGAGAAACTTCTATACAAGATAAAAGCGGCTGAAATAGCCATTATTTTCAATAAAACCTGTAATAATCATCATCATCATCATCATCATCATCATCATCATCATCATCATCATCAGTGAAAGGCTATACAATTACCTAGAGGAGACAAACACCATCCCCCACCAACAGAGAGGCTGCAGAAGGAAGTGTAGGGGCACAAAAGACCAGCTCCTAATAGACAAAATGGTAATGAAGAACAGTAGGAGAAGGAAAACCAACCGAAGTATGGCATGGATAGAATATAAGAAAGCCTTCGACATGATACCACACACATGGCTAATAGAATGCCTGAAAATATATGGGGCAGAGGACAACACCATCAGCTTCCTCAAAAATACAATGCGCAACTGGAATACAATACTTACAAGCTCTGGAATAAGACTAGCAGAGGTTAATATCAGGAGAGGGATCTTCCAGGGTGACTCACTGTTCCCAGCCATGATTCCCATGACAAAAGCACTACAGAAGATGGATGCCGGGTACCAACTCAAAAAAAGAGGCAACAGAATCAACCATCTGATGTTCATGGACGACATCAAGCTGTATGGTAAGAGCATCAAGGAAATAGATACCCTAATCCAGACTGTAAGGATTGTATCTGGGGACATCAGGATGGAGTTTGGAATAGAAAAATGCGCCTTAGTCAACATACAAAAAGGCAAAGTAACGAGAACTGAAGGATAAAGCTACCAGAATGGGAGCAACATCAAACACAGATGAGACAGGATACAAATACCTGGGAATAATGGAAGGAGGGGATATAAAACACCAAGAGATGAAGGACACGATCAGGAAAGAATATATGCAGAGACTCAAGGCGATACTCAAGTCAAAACTCAACGGCGGAAATATGATAAAAGCCATAAACACATGGGCAGTGCCAGTAATCAGAAACAGCGCAGGAATAGTGGAATGGACGAAGGCAGAACTCCGCAGCATAGATCAGAAAACCAGGAAACATATGACAATACACAAAGCACTACACCCAAGAGCAAATACGGACAGACTATACATAACACGAAAGGAAGGAGGGAGAGGACTACTAAGTATAGAGGACTGCGTCAACATCGAGAACAGAGCACTGGGGCAATATCTGAAAACCAGTGAAGACGAGTGGCTAAAGAGTGCTTGGGAAGGACTAATAAAAGTAGACGAAGGCCCAGAAATATACAGAGAGAGGAGAATGACAGACAGAACAGAGGACTGGCACAACAAACCAATGCACGGACAATACATGAGACAGTCTAAAGAACTAGCCAGCGATGACACATGGCAATGGCTACAGAGGGGAGAGCTAAAGAAGGAAACTGAAGGAATGATAACAGCGGCACAAGATCAGGCCCTAAGAACCAGATATGCTCAAAGAACGATAGATGGAAATAACATCTCTCCCATATGTAGGAAGTGCAATACGAAAAATGAAACCATAAACCACATAGCAAGCGAATGCCCGGCACTTGCACAGAACCAGTACAAAAAGAGGCATGATTCAGTACAAAAAGAGGCATGATTGGAGTCTGTGCAAGAAACATCAGCTACCTTGCAGTAATAAGTGGTACGAGCACCAACCTGAGGGAGTGATAGAAAACGATCAGGCAAAGATCCTCTGGGACTATGGTATCAGAACGGATAGGGTGATACGTGCAAACAGACCAGAGTGACGTTGATTGACAAAGTCAAGAAGAAAGTATCACTCATTGATGTCGCAATACCATGGGACACCAGAGTTGAAGAGAAAGAGAGGGAAAAATGGATAAGTATCAAGACCTGAAAATAGAAATAAGAAGGATATGGGATATGCCAGTGGAAATCGTACCCATAATCATAGGAGCACTAGGCACGATCCCAAGATCCCTGAAAAGGAATCTAGAAAAACTAGAGGCTGAGGTAGCTCCAGGACTCATGCAGAAGAGTGTGATCCTAGAAACGGCGCACATAGTAAGAAAAGTGATGGACTCCTAAGGAGGCAGGATGCAACCCGGAACCTCACACTATAAATACCACCCAGTCGAATTGGAGGACTGTGATAGAGCAAAAAAAAAAAAAAATAATAATAATAATAATAATTAATAATAATATTTTGGAAGTAGACCCTCTTTTAAACAAATCCTGTTGAGTAAAATGGCAGAATTCAGCGAATTAATCTTATATATTATCTTTTCTATTTTTCTTATTACTCACTTTTCTGGCTCAGCGATACTTCGCAATAATTGGCCAATATTCAGCATTACCCCCAATATGAATATATGAATATTGGCCAATTATTGCGAAGTATCGCTGAGCCAGAATAGCGAGTAATAAGAAAAATAGAAAAGATAATATATAAGAGTAATTCGCTTAATTGCCATTTTATTCAACAAAATAATAATAATAATAATAATAATAATAATAATAATAATAATAATAATAATAATAATAATAATAATAATAATATGGGTTTACATAAGTTAAGGAAGTACCCTCAACCCAACTTCCTATACGCGAGTTCGAATCCTACCCTTAATTAAAGTTATCATTTCTTCATTTGGGTTCAAGACTCGTGGGAAATGACCTCGCACAAAAATTCCGAGAATATCAAGACATTGAGAGGTCAATGTGGCTTTTACAAAACGCTTCCCTCTGCCAGTTAATTCTGTTTATAAATATCGTTTACGTTTTAGCGAAGCCGGAATGCTAATGGCATGGCCTGGGTGTGTTTGCTGCCTACCAGCAGCTAGGTCTCTGAATTATTCATGAGCGAGCGCTTTTAATTCGTGTTTCTGAGTGAGAGAGAGAGAGAGAGAGAGAGAGAGAGAGAGAGAGAGGGTATGGGAAACTTTCGAGGGTGAAAGTGGGTGTCATGTGGCCCGATCGCGGTATCTCTGGTGCTAGGGGGTCGCCGCCCCCTTTTTCGTGGTGTCGTCAGTACGCGGAACAAGTCTTGTTTCCATGTAGCAATTAACCGAATAGTTCTGTTATTTTATATATATTATATATATATCTATATCTATATCTATATCTATCTATCTATAATATATATATATATATATATATATATATATATATATATATATATAAAAGATCCGTGTAGACCGATAGTTCTCGGCATTTCTTGTCTTTTCATTTTCTTCCGTGGCATCACCTTTATTTTATACATAGCATCACGTTTGATATTCTTTCGTTATCAAGATATATATATATATATATATATTATATATATATATATATATATATATATATATATATATATATATATATATATATTTAGAGGTGGGATCCCCCGTAGAAGGTAGTGCCGTCAATGGTTTTTTATTTATTTATTTATTTTTTTTTTCTTTTGCAGCGTCTCTTAGGCCCCTAAGCTGCAACCCCTCTCATTCCTTTGATCGTACCTGCTTTCATATTACAAGTACGATCAAAGGAATGAGAGGGGTTGCAGCTAGGGGCCTAAGAGACGCTGCAAAAGAAAAAAAAAA
>NC_087205.1:92488279-92490779 GCF_015104395.2 Macrobrachium nipponense | reverse complement strand
AAGATAGCTTTCGGGAATCTGTACGGTTCCCCTTATCAATCTGATTGATAAGGGGAACCGTACAGATTCCCGAAAGCTATCTTTTCTGTTTTCAACTTAAATATATGTACATTTACATAACTGTGGATTTGTTTCTCCATTATTATTATTATTATTATTATTATTATTATTATTTTATTATTATTATTATTATTATTAATTATCTCCTCTCTTTTAAGCAATGCATTTGAAACCCACTGTACTCTAAAATGTGGAAATAAAGCAATATCAAAATTATATTATAATTATTATTAAAATTATATTATTAATTCTGTATCTCTATTTCTGTAGTGATTTTAATACCAACTGTAAACTAAAAGTGTGGAAATAAAGGCAATTATCATCAGTTATATTATTTCTCTCTCTCTCTCTCTCTCTCTCTCTCTCTCTCTCTAACCTCTCTCTCCTCTCTCTCTCTCGCTCTCTCTCTCCTACGGAGAAATAAATTACGATATGACAGCACAAAAGAAAATGCCGAAGAGGCTCTACCCAGATCTACACAATGACGGGAAAGAGGAAAAAATATACAAAAAAGACAAAGTCTGCAACCTTTTGAAAAGAGGGAATTGCAGATATGCAGAAAAACAAATGTTTTACTACAAACAAATCCTAAGGCATATGTCACAACTATGCAAATATATGGTAAATGTGCATACTTAGATGGATATGAGGATGATTTGCAGAGATCTACATCCACCAAAAATATGCAAAAACCTAAAAGAAGGAAAAGGATTGTAAGTTCGACAAAAAATGTAAATATATGCACCCTGTAGCCATGAAAAATAATCAAATAAATAACCAAGTCAAGCAATAAAATCCAAAATAAGAAAGAAACAAATAAAGAGAGGAATGAAGAATATTCAGGGGTAAAAGAAAAGCAAGCCATCAACGAGATAGCGAGGTGCCAGCAAAAAAATTTCAATGCATCAGCTCCAAGATTCTACTCAAGAGATAATACTGTTTTTTATTATGCAAGGGGATATTGCGAGATGGAGAACAAAATTGCAGATTCAGACACAAAATGAATAATTATGATGAAGGAAGAACAAATATATGGAAAAGTTGGATTTTTTAATGTCAGAATTTCTGGAAATGAAAAAAAGAACAACATACCAGAACAGGAAAGAGACATGGGAAAATCCTTATTATTGCCAATATTAAATGAAGGAGAAAACACGCAAACCATCATAGTGATGAATGCGCAGGGTTTAGTTACGAGTAACTCAAAAAGAAAAATAGAGTACTTAGAAGAACTAACCCAAATTGAAAAGAAAATAGATATAATGAATATAAGTGAAACTGGTATTCCCAAGAGACTGGGAATGATGATCAAATAAAAGGGTTTCAAACTTATAGATCAGATAGAAAAAATAGGAATCAAGGGGGAACCGCAATATATGGGAAAGACAAAAAACAAAAAAATGGAAAACAATATATGAGAAATATAGTAACTCAGAATGTGAACTAATAGCGGTAGAATTTGAATCTGAAAAATTAATGAACATAGTAATATATAGACCTCCTAATACTAAAGAGTTTGACTTAATAATAGAAAAATTGGATGATATATGTAGAAATCACAAGGACTGGAACTATTCTCCTATCTGGAGACTTCAACTTTCCTTTTCGTAGACTGGAAAAGAACGAATAGGGAGATGTGGATGTACTTATACATATAAAAAAGAGAGTAATAGTAGTGCAGAAGATAAGAGGCAATTCGAAAAGCTATTAGATATGCTACTAGAATACAACATTCAACAAATAAATCACCTGCCAACAAGAAAGGAAAATACTTTAGACCTAGTATTTGTGAACGACATGAATTATGTTAAAGAAATAATAGTTTATAATGCGAGTATTTCAGACCATAATGTCATAGAATTAACAGTCCATTCCAAAGCAAGTGAAAACAGAGATAAGCAAGAAATGAAAAAGTGGGAAGGATATGGAAAATACAACTTCTACAGTAAAAATATAAAATGGTCAGAAATAAATGAAGAATTAAACAAAGATTGGGATAATATTTCGTAAGTGATGAACATAAAGGTAAATATGGAGATATTATATAAAATAAAAATTAGAGAAAATAGTGGATAAATATATACCGAAGAAGAAAAGTAAACATCAGTCATGCATACCAAGAGACAGAAGGATCTTGTTCCAGAAAATCAGAAAGTGGAAAAAAGTCTAGCAAAAAAAAAAAAAATGCATGGAAAGTTATAGAACTAAAAAGTAAGATAGAAATGCAGAACAAAAGATTATACAATCAAAAGAAAATGAAAAACGGGACTTGGAAGAAAAAAACCCTATTAAATATCAAGCAAAATCCCAACTATTATACTCATATGCGAAGAAGATGAATAAAAGAAGAATAGAAATAGGCCCCCTCTAAGAATGAAGAGGAGATTAACGAATGAAAAAAAGGAAATTTGCAACATACTGGCAGAACGATATAAGAGAG
>NC_087205.1:92470779-92483279 GCF_015104395.2 Macrobrachium nipponense | reverse complement strand
TCAAGTCAGTGGCCCCTTTGGTGGGCTTGTTCCTTATGAATTGGGTTCATCTTTTGAATTATAATAATAATTATAGTATATGTAATCTTATCAAGTGTATTTCGAAGTGTCTGTGGCCAGTTGTAGAATTAAATCAGCCGAGAGAGAGAGAGAGAGAGAGAGAGAGAGAGAGAGAGAGAGAGATGATTCGGACATGACAGATGTGTCCTTAAATTTAATAAGGTTTGCCCTCAACTGTAAAAGGAAATACTTTTTGTTATTTGATGAACTCTCTCTCTCTCTCTCTCTCTCTCTCTCTCTCTCTCTCTCTCTCTCTCTGCTCGAGAGACGACCAAAGGTTGAGTGAGGTTGGGCTGATGGTGTGCCCCCAACGTTTGGACCTTATGTAAGGACGAATCAGATTCTCTCTCTCTCTCTCTCTCTCTCTCTCTCTCTCTCTCTCTCTCTCTCTCGTAAGTAGCCATCTTGCTTGGTGAGTCGTACCCGCGTGAAGTCAGATTAATCACAGATATCACAAGTTTTAACATACGACTAGAATTGAGAAATATCTAGAAGTGTTCGTGAACTATCGGTGATAAGATTAGTGTGAAAAATAGTAGGATAAAGCGTCTTCTAAGTTAGTTTATCAAGTGTAATACTATAAAATCAGAACAAGATGGCAGTAAGTTTCCAACTGCGGGAAGAGGTGGCGTAATTTGGCGTGTCTAGCAGATTCGCATACGATGAGGTAGCAGGAAGGGAACTGGCATTTCTCATCTATGAAATCAGCAACAGTCCTAACCAAAAAGATACAAAAAGCATTCATAGTATATTATTAGAAGGTATAATCCTTCAAACTGGAACAAATCTAATGAAAAATATCTTGAAAATAATTGAAGAAGTTCCAAATAAAATCCAAGTGGTCAGAGACTCATAAAGAAAATATACATAAACCAACATATTCCGACAAAGAAAATGAATAAGGTGAATCTTGTGAATATCCTAATTGATGCATTAGGAAAAAGAATGCCAAAAGCATGCAAACTGTGTAAGGTTTGGTATAGCATAGTCAATCCACAAAACCTAATCAGAAAATGTGCTGCATGCAACATTCCGACCCATCCACAGTGTGCTGAGGTAATACAAGATTTGAGAAAAGATACAAGAATTTTTTGTTCAACATGTCTATCATGGATAGACAATGTTATTAATCAAGATTGAATGTACAAATAGTTGAGGATGAAGAAGAAGAGGAAGAGGAAGAAGAAGAAGAAAAAGAAGAAGAGAAAACGGAAGAGAAGTAAACAAAAATGAAATGACAGAAAAAAATAAGGAAAACAAAGAACAAGATAAAAGTATGGATGCAGAGATACTCATTGATACTACATATGAGGCAATAAAGCAGCATACCTACGAAGAAATAAATTACGATATGACAACAGAAAAGCAAATCCCGAAGAGGCTCTACCCAGATCTATACAATGACGGGAAAGAGAAAAATATAGACAAGAAAGACAAAATCTGCAACCTTTTGAAAAGAGGGAATTGCAGATTTGAGAAAGATGTTTACTACAAACATCCTAAGATATGTCAAAACTATGAAATATATGGTAAATGTGCATACTTAGATGGATATGGGGGATGATTGCAGAGATCTGCATCCAAAAATATGTAAAAACCAAACCTAAAAGAAGGAAAAGGATGTAAGTTCGACAAAAAATGCAAATATATGCACCCTGTAGCCATGAATCATAATCAAATAAATAACCCCAACCAAGTAATAAAATCCAAAATAAAGAAAGAAACAAATAAAGAGAGAAATCAAGAATATCAGGTAAAAGAGAAAAGCAAACCACCAATGAGATATGCAGAGGTGTCAGCAAAAAATTTCAAAGCATCAGCTCGAAATTCTACTCAAGAGATAATAAACTGTATTTATTATGCAAGAGGATATTGCAGAAACGGAGAAAAATTGCAGATTCAGACACAAAATGAATAATTATGATGAAGGAAGATCAAATATTATGGAAAAGTTGGATTTTTTAATGTCAGAATTTCTGGAAATGAAAAAAAGAACAACATACCAGAACAGGAAAAGAGACATGGGAAATCCTTATTACTACCAGCATTAAATGAAGGAGAAAACACGCAAACCATCATAGTGATGAATGCGCAGGGTTTAGTTACGAGTAACTCAAAAAGAAAAATAGAGTACTTAGAAGAACTAACCCCCAAAATGTAAAGAAAATAGATATAATGAATATAAGTGAAACCTGTATTCCCAAGAGACTGGGAAGGATGATCAAATAAAAGGGTTCCAAACTTATAGATCAGATAGAAAAAATAGGAATCAAGGAGGAACCGCAATATATGGGAAAGACAAAAACAAGGAAAAATATATGAGAAATATAGTAACTCAGAATGTGAACTAATAGCGGTAGAATTTGAATCTTGAAAAATTGATGAACATAGTAATATATAGACCTCCTAATACTAAAGAGTTTGACTTAATAATTGAAAAAATTGGATGATATATGTAGAAATCACAAGGACTGGACTTATTTCCTATCTGGTGACTTCAACTTTCCTTTCGTAGAATGGAAAGAACGAATAGGAGATTGTGGTTGTACTTATACATATAAAAAAAGAGAGTAATAGTAGTGCAGAAGATAAGATAGGCAATTTGAAAAGCTATTAGATATGCTACTAGAATACAACATTCAACAAATAAATCACCTGGCCAACAAGAAAGGAAAATACTTTAGACCTAGTATTTGTGAACGAGATGAATTATGTTAAAGAAATAATAGTTTATAATGCGAATATTTCAGACCATAATGTCATAGAATTAACAGTTCATTCCAAAGCAAGTGAAAATAGAGATAAGCAAGAAATGAAAAAGTGGGAAGGATATGGAAAATACAACTTCTACAGTAAAATATAAAATGGTCAGAAATTAATGAAGAATTAAACAAAGATTGGGATAACATTTTCGTAAGTGATGACATAAGGGTAAATACGGAGATATTATATAAAATTATTGGAGAAAATAGTGGAAAAATATATACCGAAGAAGAAAAGTACAAACATCATTCATGCATACCAAGAGACAGAAGGATCTTGTTCCAGAAAATCAGAAAGTGGAAAAAAGGTCTTGCAAAAGAAAAGAAAAAAATGCATGGAAAGTTATAGACTAAAAAGTAAGATAGAAAATGCAGAACAAAAAGATTATACAATCAAAAGAAAATGAAAACGGGACTTGGAAGAAAAAACCCTATTAAATATCAAGCGCAAAAACCCCAAGCTATTATACTCATATGAGAGAAGATGATAAAAAGAAGAATAGAAATAGGCCCTCTGAGAATTGAAGGGAGATTAACGAATGAAAAAAAAGGAAATTTGCAACATACTGGCAGAAAACGATATAAGAGAGAAATTCACCCCTAGAATAGATAATGAAGATAATGATATAGAAGTAAGGGATGAAAATAGTGAATATTTAGCTGACATAGATATTAATGAAGCTGATATTGTGCAGGCTATTAATGAAATTAAAAATGGAGCTGCTGCAGGGCCTGATGGAATTCCTGCTATTTTGTTAAAGAAAGTATTTTCATTCTGTCGCAAAGCCACTTGCAATATTATTAAGACAAAGTGTAGATACAGGCAAGATTTATGAGGAGCACAAATTAGCATATATTACCCCTACTTTCAAAGTGGATCAAGACTAGAGGCAAGTAATTATAGGCCTGTGAGTCTAAACATCACATATTATGAAAGTGTATGAAAGGGTAATGTAGAAAAATATTATGAAACATTTAATAAAAAATAATTTGTTTAATAAAGGACAACATGGTTTCGTACCCGGAAAAAGTACACAAACCCAACTGTTAGTCCACCGTGAGAACATATTCAAAAATATGAAAAGCGGAAATGAAACAGATGTGGGTTATTTAGACTTTGCAAAAGCTTTTGATAAAGTAGACCATAATATATTAGCGAAGAAAATTAGAAAACACAATATCGTGGATAAAGTAGGAAGATGGTTAAAAGAATTTTTACACAACAGAAAATAAACGATAGTTATTGCAAACGACGAGAAATCGGATGAAGTCAAGGTAATATCCGGTGTGCCGCAAGGTACGGTGTTAGCTGCAATACTGTTTGTTATTATGATTGAAGACATAGACAATAATGTGAAGGATTCGGTAGTGAGTAGTTTCGCAGATGACACAAGAATAAGTAGAGAAATTACTTGTGATGAAGATGGAACGCTCTACAAAGAGACCTTAACAAAGTATATGATTGGGCAGAGGTAAATAGGATGGTATTTAACTCTGATAAATTTGAATCAATAAATTATGGAGACAAGAGAAAGAAAGCTATATGCATATAAGGGACCTAATAATGAGACCATCACAAACTAAGGAAGCAGATTAAAGACCTTGGTGTGATGATGAATAGGACATGTTATGCAATGATCAAATAGCAACTCTGTTGGCAAAATGTAAAGCAAAAATGGGAATGTTGTTACGGCACTTCAAAACAAGAAAAGCTGAACACATGATTATGCTTTATAAAACATATGTTCGTAGTCCACTTGAATATTGCAATATGATATGGTACCCACACTATCAAAAGGATATTGCACAAATAGAGAGTGTACAAAGGTCCTTTACAGCTAGAATAGAAGAAGTTAAGGACCTAGACTACGGGAAAGACTACAATTCTTAAAATTATATAGTCTAGAAAGGAGAAGAGAAACCTACATGATAATCAGGCATGGAAACAGATAGAGGAATAGCAGAAAATATCATGGAACTAAAAATATCAAGAAAGAGCAAGCAGAGGTAGATTAATAGTGCCCAAAACTATACCAGGAAAAATAAGGAAAGCACACAGGACATTAATCCACTACGCCCAGCATCGATAATGCAGCGTCTATTCAATGCGTTGCCAGCTCATCTGAGGAATATATCAGGAGTGAGAGTAGATGTGTTTAAGAATAAGCTCGACAAATATCTAAACTGCATCCCAGACCATCCAAGATTGGAAGATGCAAAATATACCGGAAGATGTACTAGCAACTCTCTGGTAGACATTAGAGGTGCCTCACACTGAGGGACCTGGGGCAACCCGAACAAGATGTAAGGTCTGTAAGGTCTGTAAGGTCTCTCCTTGAAACATGATGTTGAATGATCTGAATGAGCGATTAGGAAGACGGCTTCGTGGTAGGAGGGCTCTCTCTCTCTCTCTCTCTCTCTCTCTCTCTCTCTCTCTCTCTCTCTCTCTCTCTCTCTCTCTCTCTCTCAAAAGAAGTGATCTCAAATATGGGAGTGGTTCTTGGGCCGAGCTATTGAAAGTCCAAGTTATAGATATGAATATTAACATAATGTCTCTCTATAATGAAGATAGTCAATTGATCTACTACTGTACATCTACCTCATCTACCAGTGAAGCTCTCTCTCTCTCTCTCTCTCTCTCTCTCTCTGTTTTAAAATGGCCGTTTGTATAGCATATTTCTCCTAGTTTATGTTTGTGTCGGCAATGTAGATTTAGTTTAAATTTGGTTATGGAGGACTCTCTCTCTCTCTCTCTCTCTCTCTCTCTCTCTCCAGGTAGCTACAACCCCATAACTAAATTCTGAATCGCTTCGTTACCTGATACCATATTTTATTATACCTTTATCTGTGCACTTATACGTAGGTGTGATATTTATTATTATCCGTCCATTAGACTGACAAGTTTCTGAAATGCCTTTGGATGTTGGTTTATCAGATTTATTGTTATTGTTGTAACCATTTAGATGGGGAATTCGTTGTGTCTCTTGGTTTTACTCGCCGACTTCGATGACTTATCGCCAGATTTGGTTCAGGTGTTGCAGGGTGTTTTTTTGGACCATTTTTCCTCCTCCTCCTCCTCCTCCTCCTCCTCCTCCTCCTCCTCCTCATTGAGCGAACCCGAAACTAGTTCTCAGAGAGAGATAGAGAGAGAGACGAGGACTATTTATCCCTGTATTTTGGATGGCCCGGTCGTCAGTTGTCGGTCGTCTTCAGTCCAAGTAATAACGCTCCATAAATAGGTCGGGGTCTTCTTCCTCCATAGGAAGTGGTGGAGTGGCGGTGATTTGGAGGCCTCTGGAGCCTCTTGTCCTCCTACAAATTCATCCTCCATGACTTTGGAGCGGCTTCGTGGGAGCTGTAAATCACTAGGGTCTCCTGCAATTATGTCTCTTGGATATGTGGCTCCTATTTTTATTTATTTATTTTTTATTTTTATTTTTTTGATAGAGCTTTGTCCTTCGTACATTCATAATGAAAGTCTTTAACCTTATATATATATATATATATATATATATATATATATATATATATATATATAGCTACTATATATATATATATATATAAATATATATATATATATATATATATATATATATATATATAGAGCTATAGCTATGTGTATATATATATAGCTATCATCTCTCTCTCTCTCTCTCTCTCTCTCTCTCTCTCTCTCTCTCTCTCTCTCTCTCTCTCTCTCTATATATATATATATATATATATAATTATATATATATATATATTTATATATTATATATGTATGTATATATATACATATATATATATATATATATATATATATCACACATACACACATATACATACATACATACATACATACATACATACATACATTCTTATGTATTACTTGTTTGTTTGTAGACTGCTGTTATTTACATTCTCCTATGCATAATTCATCGCCTGCCCAACCCCTCCCCCCGAAAAAAAACCCTCGTGTCTCCGGAACGAGTAGTCTTGACTTTTGTAATTCCCATTCTCGGGAATCGCTCTCTCCTTCTCAAGACTTGTCAGTCGATTTTTCACGTATTCTTATCCTAGCTGACATTCCTGGCCCTTGTTGGAGGTCGACCTTCTGTAAGGACTTTTTTTTTTTTTTTTTTTGGTTTTTTTTTTTTTTTTTTTCTCTCTCTCTCTCTCAGTTCTCTCTCTCTCTCTCTCTCTCTCTCTCTCTCTCTCTCTCTGTTTTTGAGAGAAAGATTTGCCCTCACCGCTTTTTCTCTCTTTGTAGAAGAAGTGGAAGAAGGGTCAAGAGACCCACGTAGTGTTTTGTCCCAAAACAGCCACCCACTCTCTCTCTCTCTCTCTCTCAATCGGTCTCTCTCTCTCATCTCTCTCTCTCTCTCTCTCATGTGACCTCAGTGAGCCTTGAGGTGCCCTGGGTGGGTAGGTTAAAATGGTACCGAGGGCGTGATGGCTTCGTACCTTGTAATTTGTTTCTAATTTTTTTTTTCCATTGAATAAATTGTTTAGTGCTCTTTTTCTTACCTTAGTTTTTTTTTATTTATTTAATTTTTTCTAGAAAGCAGAGATTTAGAGGCGCGCAATGATTCCTTTGTTTTATAGTATGTATACCTGTAGAATAGTCAAGCTGTTTCTGTAATTTGAGATACTATGTATGTGTAATAATGTATATCTATATATATATATAGATATATATATGTACACATATATAGTTATGTAATGTTTGTATGTATACGTGTATATGTGCGTTCATTGAGTATTTAATATAGAACAGATCATACAGCAAAGAAATCCCTCAATGACATTACAAAATGCTATAAAATAAAAGATTGACCTCCCCCCAAGCTCTTGCTTTCGTGTGTGTGTGTGATATGGTTAATGTCTTCAGCCTCCAATGAAATCTGACAATGAGGAGAGCAACTCTTGAATAAACGCAACAGTGACTACCATTTTAGGCTATATCTATAGCCCCTCTCGTATTAGTTGAATCGGGTTTTTGCTTAATGAAATATAGATGATGATGATGTTTTTATGGAGTTCTTTGCTTATCTGAAGCCGATAACGTTAGCTTCAGGCCCTCTCTTTCTTGTTATCTTCATATTTTATGTATGAGAGAGAGAGAGAGAGAGAGAGAGAGAGAGAGAGAAGAGAGAGAGAGAGAGAGAATATGTAGCGGTGATCACTGACCTCACACACTTGGTATGATTTTCTCATTCAGATAATTCTTTGGTTTGAAATATTTGATTTCGTCCCACATTTTTGCCCAATATGTCAGAAATATGGCAAGTATTACAGATGCCTCTTTACCCTCCCCCCTCCCTTCCCTCAATCCATTCCCCTCCTTCAACAGGCCTATTTAGGAACCAGATAGGCCTGCACTATCCAGAACTTCATTTGGGTAATCGGGTGACAAGCCAAATCCACTCAAATGTAAACAAGATGATGATACTATTAACCGATCTTATGGATTTTTTCACAAGTTAAACATTGCAAATAGACTTTTCATATTAATCCTCTATCAACTCCTTAGGTTAGAAAAGGATTAATCTTGAAGTAGGTTATTCCCGGAGGCGATTTCATTTGGCGAAATCACACACAAAGGATTTCGTCTTTTGTCTGTGAAATGAGTTTTTGCGTCTCATTCGGACTTATCTCCATGTCTTCCGCTACTCAGGTTGCTGGAAGGGCTCTCTCTCTCTCTCTCTCTCTCTCTCTCTCTCTCTCTCTCTCTCTCTCTCTCTCTCTCTCTCTCTCTCTCTCTCTCTCTCTCTGGGTAACCGATTGCCGGGAGAGAATGTTTTTATAACTATTACCGGAATGAAGTAAATTCTGTAGATGTTCGGACAACTAGAATTCATTCGGAAATGTTTAGTTGTGATGTTATAGTTATATTTTTAAGGGAAATATATTGTAGGCATTTAAAATGAGAAAAAAAGGAAATTAGATAGTCGCATATTGGAGTATATGTAGTATTATTTTTTTTTTTTCATCATAAATGTTGTGGGGTTAGACGTTGTGTACAGAAGTTCCAGATTGTATAAATATTTTCGAATATACGCCTATATTATATATATATATATATAATATATATGTATATACATATATATATATATATATATACATATATATATATATATATATATATATATATATATATATATATATATATATATATTATATATATATATATATATATATATATATACTTGTATATGTAAAATTAAGGTATTTGAACTCCACCCCTAGATTAAAAAGCAGAATAACAAGAATATTTACTGTTACGTACAAATCTCAAAAGCATCGACGAGAAAGAATACTTTTCCTGATGTCTTTTCTGTATTCAGGCAAATGATTTCGCTCCCCCAAATCAGCGTCGGCTTGATTGCACCAATTAGTAGAAGTCCGAAGTCGACTGACTTGTCTCAGTCAGTCAATCAGTCCTTTGGTAGATTGTCGTTAACCTCTGTTCTTTTCCCTCCTTACGAAGTTCCTTCCAATTAACCTGGAGATGCTAAATGTTTCCTCTCTCTCTCTCTCTCTCTTCTCTCGTCTCTCTCTCTCTCCTCTCTCTCTCTCTCTCTCTCGTCTCATTAGATGTCAGTCAGACCTTCAGCCTCTCACCTCACGTAACGTTTGTTTTGATGATTGTCTGTTCGCTTCGCAGACGACAAGTGGTCGTTTCTGAGGTCGTTCTCGGGTGAAAATCGCGCTAAGGTCTCGTCGTCGTCGTCGTCGTCCCCCCCCCCCCCCCCCTCCCCCCCAAAAAAAAAAAAAAAAAACTTATTGGGAGGAAGAATACAAGATTCTCTCCAGAGCGCTGCGTTTGGGCAACATGCCTCAGGTTGTTTTTTATTTTTATTTTTATTTATGTTTATTTTTTCTTTCCGTTCTGGTGCACTGCGTCGTGGCTTAGTCTAACCTGGAATACCGGTTTTTTTATTTATTTTTTTTTAGCCTGTAAATATAGATAAATTTTTTTTATTATATATTTCCTTCTCTAAGTCATATCCTTAGCTTAAGGCAAATTTAATAATAATAGAAATAAAATTGGACAAACACCCCCCCCCAAAAAAAAAAAAAAAAAAAAAAAAAAAAAAAAATTTGCCTGAGTGGACAACACAACGTTTACTGGTAGTGTATCTTGAATTATTACTACTATTATTATTATTATTATTATTATTTTTTATGGTATCACAGTCCTCCAATTCGACTGGGTGGCATCCTGCCTCCTTAGGAGTCCATCACTTTTCTTACTATGTTCGCTGTTTCTAGGATCACACTCTTCTGCACGAGTCCTGGAGCTACTTCAGCCTCTAGTTTTTCCAGATTCCTTTTCATGGATCTTGGGATCGTGCCTAGTGTTGTTGTTGTTATTATATTATTATATTATTATTATTATACTTATTATATTATTATAATTATTATTAATATTATTATTATTATTATTATTATATTATTAAGCAAACAAAAACTTCTTTCAGTTTCTTCTGAAGATTGAAAAAAAAACTCACAAAATCACTGTGTTAACTTGTTTACTTCTAAGTATTTACATTTAATTTTACTCCACAGTGTGGAGTAAAATTAAATGTAATACTTAGAAGTAAACAAGTTACACAGTGATTGTGGGTTTCTTTTTCAATTAATTATTATTATTATTATTATTATTATTATTATTATTATTATTATTATTAAAAAGAAATACAGAAGGAACAAGTTAGTTGTTATAAAAGAAAAAAAATCAATTGAAATAATAAATGATTAGATAAAAAAAAAGTGAACATTATATTAACGCTGATCGATGGTTGTATTTGCATTATAGTTTGTGCGTGTCCTTTCGTCCCATTGATTTAATGATAACCTAACAGTGGTTACCTCTGTAATGATTTAAATTTCTTATTTAGATTTATGCCATGTAGGGTACTTCGTAAATCCCCCAAAATAATTAAAAAAAAAAATTAAATAATGAGTTAACTTGCCTGACGGAAGGTCACGTGATTCGTGTTACGTAACCGTGAGTTGATGCAGTTGTAGGAGTGGTACATTTTCTCTCTCTCTCTCTCTCTCTCTCTCTCTCTCTCTCTCTCTCTCTCTCTCTCTCTCTCTCTCTGCGAAAATTCTCAGATTCCTAATGTTGCCGCATCTTCCGCAAACCCACACCTTTTTCACCTGCTCTCTCTCTCTCTCTCTCTCTCGCTGAAACGAACGTAGCCCCTGACAGCAATTTACCAAGTTTAGCTTGTTCTCTTCCTCTTCCTCCTCCTTCTCCTCCTCCTCTCTTCTTCTTCTTCTTCATTTCTCACCTCTGACTCACGGCTGAAGTTGTCGCAGCTTTCCTGGAGAGGCCATCTGGTCCCTCTCCCAATCCCCCCCCCTCCTCCCTTCCCCTCCTCCACTTCCCTCCATCCCTCCCCCTTCGCTCTCCAACTTCCAGACGAAGGTGGGGATGGGGAGGGGGTTTTGAATAAGTCCTTCTCGTAGGTGTTAAATGACGGCCTGTGTATTTCCCTCTCTGTTCGTCCCTTAGGTGGGGCATTGCCGCCAGTGCAACCTCAACGCCCGGTGCACTGTAGGCATTACTTAAATAAGGTTTTTTTTGGAGCGTCCCTTCCTTTGGGCCTTATCTGCAACCCCCTTTCATTACTTTTAATGTACCTCCCTTTGTATTCTCTCTCTCTCTCTCTCTCTCTCTCCCCTCGACTATTCTCTCTCTCTTCTCCTCTCTCTCTTACTTTCCACAGTTGTTTCCTAGTGCACCTGCGAAGTTTTCCCTCTGTCATTTATTATCCTTTTGCCGCTGAATTGTATATTCTATTAAATTCCGTTTTGGCAGTGATGATAATCTTTGATTATTACTATGGCATCTGCACGTGGGTGCGTTCTTCGCCCCCCGTATTTTAGCATCGAGTGGCGTGACTAAATTTAATAGCTGGATGGAATCATCCCCCCCAAGAACACGTCCTCGCCTCCGATAGGCGTGCATTTGGTATGACGTCAGTCTCCCTTATATTTTAGGTTCTCGACAAACAAAGCGGTGTATGTGTCAACGTATTTGAGGACTTTATCTTGAATCTTTGTTCGGGGGGGGGGGGCGGTTATTTTTTGTCAAGTTTTTCAGCAGTAGAGTGTCTGGTTCATATTTAACTTAATAATAATAATAATAATGAAGAGATCCACTTTTGTACATATTTTTATATATATCTACACCTACACTATTGTGGATTTTCTTGACCATTTTAGCGACTCGTGTGATTATGAAATTTTTATATTAATAATAATAATAATAATGCAGCTGACCAGAGTTCATTATTCCATAATGTTTCGGTAAAGCTCTCTAGCATTTTTCAAATAATAATGATAAAGTTTCATGTGTCTCCATGCAGTGTTTCATCGTATTTGGCTTAACCAGTTTTCCTTTGTTTGATAAGCGTGTTCGTCCTTCAAGAATATATAAGCATTTATAATGTTCCAGAATTAGGTAGATTGTTTTCATACCAAGAAGATCATCTCAAGGAGTAGTTTATCTATTTTTACATTAAACGTCTTCGGAAAAGATCGCCTTTTATTAATTGATTAATGTAATATATTGTGATTTCGTAAAAGGATTATTCCATGTGATCTTCGCCAACTATATTGTATTACTCGTTGCGAGGTGACTTTAATGTGCTAAAGATACATAATCTTCAGTATCCTTTGGTA
>NC_087205.1:92450779-92465779 GCF_015104395.2 Macrobrachium nipponense | reverse complement strand
GGACGAGAATGGGTTGTTTGTTGTTGACAGCGTTCGTATTTTTCAAAAATTTCTTTTTGCTAATTTGTTTGTTTAAAGAATATATATTTGTTTTTATTTTTTTTTTTTTTTCATTTACATGTTTTCTTTATAAGATTTGAATTTGATAAAGTGGATTTAAATACTATAGTTTAAGCAACTGGTTATCATAATTAATCTATCTCTTTCTTTCTTTTTTTTCTTTCTTTTTTTTTGTTAATAAGTGAACACCTTAATATTCTTTGAAAACTTGAAAAGAACCCTATATGTAGGGGTCTTTTCTTAATAATAATAATAATAATAATAATAATAATAATAATAATAATAATAAATAATAATAATAATAATATAATCATAGGAGCACTAGGCACGATCCCAAGATCCCTGAAAAGGAATCTAGAAAACTAGAGGCTGAAGTAGCTCCGGCCTCATGCAGAAGAGTGTGATCCTAGAAACGGCGCACATAGTAAGAAAATGATGGACTCCTAAGGAGGCAGGATGCAACCCGGAACCCACACTATAAATACCACCCAGTCGAATTGGAGGACTGTGATAGAGCACAAAAAAAAAAAAAAAAAAAAAAAAAAAAAAATGATAATAATAATAACAATAACAATAATAAAACTTTCCGTGTCCTCTGGAGACTTGATGCATTAGCTGCACGTTGATGAAGAGAAAATAAGAAGAAGAATAGAGAAGACTCCTTAAAAATTGAATGTCTTAGAAACCGCCATTATTGACAGAGAAGGTCTGCTCCCTCATCTTCGTAATAATATAATAGTAATAATAATAATGTCGATTAAAATGGCAGAACTCATCGAATTTTATTCAACAGAATTTGTTTAAAAGAAGGTCTCCTTCCAATATTAATAATAATAATAATAATTCCTTTGCAGTCGAGAGTAATGTAATAATAATAATACGTATTAGAACGTGTATTATCCAGTGTACCTGAATGGTATTGTTATAGAATATAGGTTTTTAATCTGTGTTTATTTGCGCATGAGCTGATGCATTTTCTCTTGATGCAGTCGGAATATTTCCTATGGCAAGGAGGAGGAGGAGGAAGAGGAGGAGGGTTGATCACCATTTTTGGTCGTTACTCCAAAACAAACACATTTGTTCGGGTGTTTTTGTTCTTCCCACAGTGTGTGTGTGTGTGTGTGTGTGTGTGTGAGACGATGGAATTGTTGTCGCAGATGTCGTGGAGAGACTCTCTCTCTCTCTCTCTCTCTCTCTCCGTTTTTCAGGCAATCCCTGAGATTTTTATATTTCTTCCTCATCTTCCGCAGTTCAGTACCAATGGATATGAAAAGGAATAAATGAAAAGGAATAAATGTTCAGTAACGGCCCGATTCCCGTCGGTGGGAGGGGCGTTAGGTATGCCGTTAGTGCACCTCATGCGGCGTACTGTAGGGCATTACTCTAGGTTCTTTGCAGCGCGCCTTCATCCCATAGCTGCAACCCCTTTTCGTTTCTTTTACTGTACCTCCGTTCATGCTTTCTTTCTCCCATCTTACTTTCCACCCTCTCCTAACAGTAGATTCATAGTACAACTGTTTTGAGGTTTTCCTCCTGTTACACCTTTCAAACCTTCCTTCTCTCAGTTTCCTTTCAAGCCTTTCTTCTCTCAGTTCCATCTCAAACCACTCTTCTCTCAGTTTCCAGTTCAGCTCAGGATGACCTTATTGGTCCCCAGCACTTAGCCTCTGGCCTTAATTTCTACATTCAGTTCGATCAATAACGTCCTAATGTTCCTGCTTTTGTTTGCCTGCAGTCGCGAATAATTATTTCACCCACGCGATCCGTCGTAACATCGCCATGTCCTCCACGAGTAAGTCGTTCATGCAGTCTGAAAACAATCCAGCGATTAACTCAGTGGTTTCCCGTCTGTCTCGTCACGCAATCGAGCAAAATGCAAGTCGCCAATTACTGCCAGTTACTTATTATTGCCGATACCCTTCCGGTAGATTGCGCTGTACGGACTTGTGTCTTTGTAATCAGGGCGGTCTCTTGGCGATTTCAGTCGGAGTTGGGGGACTATAAGTGGTGAAGTAACCTTGACCCAAAAGTTGTTGGAAGATGTGGCGCCAAGACGATTTATTTGGGAGACGCGAATCGATCGATATAGATAGCCGTCTGTGTTTGTGACAGGTTGTGTATGCGTTTGTTTGTGTGTGGTGTTCCTTATTTTTACGTGTTTATACAATTGAAAGTAAATGCCACGAACGAAAAGTGAAACATCTGTCCTTTACTAGCTACTAAAGGGCCGTTGTCGGAAGGACTTGCAACCGCTCCGTTATTTCACTTTCCCTTCGTGGAATTCGCCTTTCATTATATATTCATGTTCCATATAATCGTGATTCAGTTGTTGTTTTAGATCAAGCTGACCGTATGCCAGCACGGGCTCTTGCTCGTAGAGCAACCAGTAAAAGTGATTCAGTTATATATACGTTTTTATAATTATAAAAGAGTGCCTCAGATTGTCCGAGAAAGTCTGTAACCAAATGCTTAATAAAAAAGTTTTTTTTTGAGTTGACCTGTTATAGTATATGTTTTTATAATTATAAAAGAGTGCCTTAGAATGTCAGAGAAAGTCTGTGACGAAAAGCTTAATAGAAAAAAAAAAAAGAATTTTTTAGTGGGTCTTTTCCCTGGAAAGTAAATGGGTGTTTTGGGCAACTTTTGTCTGTCAGGTAATGGAGATTTGCCAGACATTAGACGAAGCCTTTCCATAAGCCTTACCTCTGCCAAGACCTGTCAGTAAAAAGTAATAATAATGACCCTTCAGGTAGAGCAAACTTTAAGGGTCTCCTCCTCGAGGGTCCGACCGTCTCCTGGAAGCTTAAAAGTTGTTTTTTTCGAACGAGAAAATTGACACCGGTGTTTACGCGACCATCACGGACTGCTTTGTCCCTTTCCCATTGTTCAAGGCCGTGGCAGAAAGAGGGGGCTGCTGTTTCTGATACAGAATTCGTCGCGGTTATTATTAGGCCGGGTTGGGGGTATAACCGAGGTTGATTCAAGTAGTCATGTATATACGTGGACCTTGGGGTGGGTACCCACGACCTTTCTCTCCGCCCAGCGTTGCGTTTCTGTTTTTATGCCATCCAAGCCATGTGTTCCGCTCGTTTCTCTCACATACGAGATCCTGCGCAAGTAGTTTTAGCGGTTTATCAGGCGGAATTATCGAACAACTTCGGTTTGCACACGTTGTGCCATTTTTCAGTCGAGTCACCTAGGTATACAATCTGACCCTCTCTGTGGATGGCAGTGCCATTGATTCAAGATCAGCTCAGAGCTCGAGAGAGAGAGAGAGAGAGAGAGAGAGAGAGAGAGAGAGAGAGAGAGAGAGAGAGAGAGAAGAAGAAAGGGAGAGAGAGAGAGAAGAAGAAAAAGAAGAAGAGAGAAAGAGAGAGATAATATTTGTTCATACACGAAACAAACCTTCGGTCTTAACATTAGGATTTACTAGCGCCAAGCTGGAAACCGGTAGAATTAAAATTACACTTGTGAGATCCAGGGACTAATGGCATCTATACCAGGTCACGGGGCATGTATACCCAGAATGGCCACGGCTACCTTGACCCATCAGTTATTTTCCTACCGCCTTTAAGATAAGACGTGTTACTGTCTATCTCATTTAAAGCCGGTTTTCAGTTTGCCCGTTCTTTATCCATTTCATTTTTTATTTTTCATTCCTTTTCTTTCTCCAAGTGTGATCAGTGTGGTGGAAGAGTGTATACGTGGTATGATGGAGAATTTTGCCTCAACATCGGGATCGTCTACCGCTTCGAAGAGGAGACAAAGGAAATGCCCAGGAGTCAGTGGCTTTCCATGTCTAGGTTCCTAACTTCGGTGTCGACGGATCCTCATCCAACGTGTAGTAGGTGCAGGGAAAACGTATGTACGGTTACTAATCCGTGTTCTGTTTGTCGCGGTTGGTCGGTGGAACAGTGGAAGAAGTTCTATGGAAAAGCCAATACAAAAGGAAGGGGGTGACGCCATCTTTGGATGACCAAACCTTACCGGCTTCTTTTGTATCGGTAATAAACCAGGCTGCTCCATATGTTTCTCCACAATTGTCTCATACCCCTTCGGTTTCTCCTAGCAGTTCTGTATCGGAAACGTCAGGAGGGGCCTTGGGTAATTTTATGAATAATTTGCACTCGTCCTTTGTTCCCAGCAAGTAGAGGGGGAGATCCGCCATCTTTGTTCCAGGCTCCTGCTACTCAAGCGCATAGGTTAGATGGTACGTGGTCAGCGCTAGGCCTACCAGGCGTACCAACCTTGGATGGTCTGCTTGCGCATTATATGACGTCACGGTTCCAGCATGGGTCCGGCAGCGCTGAATGTTCCTCATCCCCCGGGCTTGCAATTTATGGGAATTAATGCCGCGGCTTCACCATCCCACTCAGTATTTACAGCGATGCAGAACGTGGGAGGTAGTTTGGCAGCAAAACGTGCGGTTGCCAGCAGAAACCTCTCAGTCTCTCCCTACGAGAGGGATGACGTCACAACATACGTCACACTCTGAGATGGCAGGCGTGATGACGTCACAGACCGATTCTCGGCCTTTTTCGCTGCACCCAGACGCTAATACGCCTTCTGACCCGTCAATGCAAACTGTAATGCAAAGAAATTACAGGATATAGAGGAGAGAATAAATAAGAGAGACAAAAAGAAAAAGTGTGATTCGCCTTTTTCGTCTTCTTCCTCTAGTTCTGGCGTCATCGCTAAGTCCGATAACGTCACGGGCGAGCGCCAGTCAACGTTTGTTGGAGGATTCGGGAGTTCCTGGCGGATCCTCGGGCCAAGAGGAGAAGAATCAATTCTTCCTCTTCTTCGGACCAAGACTGTCATTTCCAAGTCAGCAAGAAAAGGTCGGAAAATCAGTGGCTATTAAGCACAAGGTTGGCAGACGAGCCGTTCGCAAGAGTCCGAACAAGCGAGAGAGGTGACGGCCGGCGAGCTAGCGGACCGAGGCGGAGTGCCAGTTCGGATCGCAAAAACTGCGATACCTCTGGTAAAATCGACGTTGGCGGCGAAAGGTGCAGCAGAGGGATGGAATGCAGGTCCCAGTTTCGCCCGTAAGGCCGTTCAAAATACGTACGAAGGACGATAAGGCTCCTATTAAAAGTAACGAAAAATAGAGAGTTGGCAACCTCGGCGGATACGTTCGTGGAAGGCAGTGTCCGTCTGGATAGAAGGTCGAGGCCGGGCTCGCCGACGCTCGAAAACGATGCCAATGCTAATAGAGACGAACTTACCTCTGTCTTAAGGGAGCCTTCATCTTGGAGATCTAGACGAGATTCTCGCTCTAGATCCGTGAGCAGAGAAGAGTGACGTTCGTCGTTCCCCTGCTGACTATCCGGGATCGAGCCAACAAAGAGACCGCGGCCGTAGGGGCAGGCGGCCGTGGAATTCCGGGCCGTCTGTCAGAAGATAGAGGCGACGACATCCCTCGTGACGGAGAGTGGTACGCTAGAGCCGGAGGAAGGAGAAAACCAGAGTTTCTGGCCTCGTATGCAGAGGTTATTGATTTGATTCGTCAATTCAATACCGCCTTTCGGAGAAGACAGAACACCGGCCAGTATGCTTCCTCCTGGAATTGACATGGCGTTTGGACATAAAAAGGGATACCAAGGTGTCGTATGAATTGCCTTGTTCGAGTCATGCGGAATCGTCTTGCAACACGTAAACGCAAAGATTGCAGGGAGGGATAATTCCTTAAGATCTAATAGATCATTTAAATTTATTCCCCTCCAATGATAAAGCAAAGGAAAATATTATTACGACACCGAAGGTCCCACTTTGCTGTCTAGACAAATGAACCCTAATGTTGTAAGGTTAAGGCCTGGATTAACCTTGGATCAGGTTTTAAAAATGGAGTGCCCTTCGATGACGTACCAAGAGGCTGCTACGTTAGAAGCAACAGCTTCTTTCTGTCTTTCAGGCTGCTTCCTGGTTAGACCTTTGGTCAACAGCAGTGGCGAAAATGCATCCTCGGAAGCAACAAGGAAAGTAGTGGATGAACCATTGTTCATTAGATTATACAGTCAGGGTCCAAGGCGATTGCGTACCTGACAAACGTAAGTGCCAATGTTTGGGCAAATATCCTGCTAATGAGGAGAGATGCAGCATTGGCTAGACTAAGCCGCAATGTGGATTTGGATTCCCTGTTAGCAATGAGAATGGGGATATCTTGGAATCGCAACTACTGTTGCCAGAGGTCCATACTGGAAGAGGCGATAGATAGAAGAAGGATGGACACTAACGATAGGTTGGTGCAACAGGCAGTTAGGAAAAAACGTCTAACAGTCAAAACTACTCCTTTGGAGGGAAGACAACAGCAGATGTCTCGAAAGAAGACAGTGAGACATAGCATCCCTAATAGAGGTCACCAAGGACCCTCTTACCCCAAAGAGGATAACTCATCGGCCCTTTCACAATAGAAACAACAGAGGAAGGGGGCAATAGGGGAGAGGGAGAGGCTCAAGAAGATAGGATGGGCGCCTCCATCACTCGGCCACACCAGTGGGGGGTTGTCTGGCAAATCACTGGAAGTGTGGCAGGAACTAGGGGCAGAGCAGTGGGTGGTGGATGTTCTCAGGATCGGGTATTTGATTCCGTTCGAGGTAACCCCGCCCTGACAGATCAACCATTACCCCACGTCACCTTATGCCCACAAATCTCAGAAGGCCACTATTCTGCAGGACGAAGTGAAGAAGATGATGGAAAAAGGAGCTGTGCAACAAGTATGCAGTCCGACAAAAGGCTTCTACAGCAGGATTTTCCTGGTACCCAAAGCCAACGGGGAGTGGAGGACAGTAATAGACCTGTCAACGCTGAATCTGTTTATAAGGAAAACCAGTTTCAAGATGGAAACTCCGAAAACGGTTCTACAAGCAGTCTGAATCGGAGACTTTATGCTGACAGTCGATCTAAAGGACGCATACTTTCAGATACCAGTCCATCAGTCTTCAAGGAAATTTCTCCGCTTCAGTCTGCAGGGAAAGCTTTCGGAATTCAAGGCCTCCTGTGCTTCGGATTGACAACGTCTCCTGAAGTTTTTACAAGAGTGTTCACTCTCGTGTCGGCGTGGGCGCATGCTCAGGGGATCAGGCTAATAAGATATCTGGACGATTGGCTGGTAATAGCAAAGTCCAGGGAGAAATTGCTCAGGGACAGGGCGGCCCTCCTGCAAACTTTGTCACAGCCATAGGTATTGTGGTGAATCAGCAGAAGTTGCAGCTGGATCCAAGTCAAACGTTTGGAATATCTGTGGGAATGGTGATAGACACAATACAAGCCAAAAAGTATTCCCGACAGACCAAAGAGTAGAGAAATGCAAACAAGTGGTGAATGCCTTTCTGGGAAAGCAGACACAGCCAGCAAGACAGTGGCAGGTGGTGCTGGGAATACTAACCTCCCTGGAGAAGCTAGTACCACAAGGAAGGCTACACCTTCGGTCCACCCTACAATGGAGGATGAAGGAGTTTTGGTCACCAACAGTAGATCCACCCGTACGAGCAAATTCCTTGTCGGCAGAAAGTGAGGAAAGACTTGCTGTGGTGGGTGGGGACGACGACAATCTGACAGTGGGTGTCCCCCTTCAACAATCCTCCCCAAGACCTCTTGCTGTTCTCGGATGCGTCACTAGAAGGCTGGGGGAGCCCCCATATGGAGGAGTTGATTGGTGTCAGCAAAATGGAGTTGCAAGGACAGAGAACTCCATATAGAAAACGTGCTGAGTTGAAAGCAGCTTTCCTGGCTCTACAAGAATTCAGGGAGAGAGTAAAGGGACACTCAGTGGTATTGATGTCAGGACAACACCACAGTAGTAGCTTATGTAAACAAGCAAGGAGGCCTAGTTTCTCGGCAGTTACATGTGATGACAGTTCAACTTCACCAGTGGGCTATAGAGAACCTGGTAGACATCAAGGCCAGGTATATTCCGGGAAAAAGAAACATAGTGGCCAACAAGTTTTTGAGCCGCAGGGATCAGATTCTGGGAACGGAGTGGTCCCATACACAACAGGTAGTGGACAGGATGCTCATGTTGTGGGAAGGACCGATCATAGACCTATTCGCAACCAGGTACAACAAAAAGTTGGAAGTGTATTGTTCAGTAGTCCCGGACGCAGAGGCAGTAGCAGAAGATGCGCTACAAAAACACCCCTGGGACAATCTGGACGTGTACGCATTTCCTCCATTTTGTCTTAATCCGATTGTCAGGGTTGGCTTTCTTAAACCTTTTTTTCTTTCCCTCTTTTCTGAACAGGGTAATGCAAGGTCCCCTCAGAACCTCAAGATGACCCTGGGTAGCCGCCCCCCCCCCCCCCCCCCCCCGTTATGGCCAAAAGCAGAGTGGTTTCCAGACCTACTGGAACTCCTAGTAGATGTGCCAAGAGAGTTACCTCCATGGAGCAACCTTCTGTGTCCGCCTCACGCTGGAGAGGTACCACCAGTCGGTGAAGTCCCTATCGCTTCACGGGTGGAGACTGTCAAGTATCTCCTCCGAGAGCGAGGGTTTTCGCAGAAAAGCAGCAACTCAGATGGCAGGTAATATCAGAAAATCATCTGCGACAGTATACCAAGGAAAGTGGTCAGCATACTGATGATTGGTGTCGTAGAGGGAACGTGTCTCCACTCGGTACCACTATTCAGCAGTAGCAGACTTTCTGATATATCTCAGAACAGAAAAACATATGTCTGTATCTGCAGTGAAGGGTACAGGGCTGCTCTAGCCTCAGTCTTACGAATGAAAGGAAGTGGACATATCGTCTTCATGGGAGTTGGCCATGATGATGAGGAGCTTTGAAACAGTCATGCCACCAAAGGAGCTAAAAGCCCCAGATTGGAATCCTGACCAAGGTACTGAGTTATCTGACAAAACCCCCCTACGAACCACTAAGGCAGTCCACGGATAAGGAGCCTGACCCTGAAGACAAGTCTTCTTATTGGCCCTGGCTTCAACTAAAAGGGTGGGGGAGCTTTGGGGGAGTACATGGCCGTCTCTATCTCATAAAGCACTCGAGAGGTTGGAGATCATAATGTGGTGAGTTTGTCCCAGAATTCGTGGCAAAGACCCAAAATCCAACAATAGTAGACGGCAGAGTTCGACTCCTTTACCATACCTTCCTTGGCAGACTTTGTAGACAACGACAAAGCTGAGATGCTCCTGTGCCCCGTCAGGGCACTAAGGGAGTACTTAAGAGAACAAGGCACCTCAGGCCAGGGTGCCAGAGGTTGTTCGTAAGTACAGGACGGAACAAGAAGGAAGTGTCCAAGAATACAATATCATTTTGGCTAAGGGAGACGATCAGAGATGCTTATACTGCAGAAGACAGAGGGTCAGATAGCCAGGTGGGAGCTAGAGCTCATGACATCGGGGAGGGGTGTGAGTGCTTCCCTGGCATTTAAGAAGAACATGTCTGTGGATAAAAATTCTGAAAGCTGGCGTGTGGAAGCGCCAAACAACTTTCACCTCATTTTATTTGAAAGATGTTGCCCATAGATCCTTGGACAAACCTTTCCTTGGGATCCAGTGGTGGCGGCCCAAACAAGTGATATAGTTCATCCAGTGCCCTGGCGGGTCAGTTTGCGTCTAGTCTAAGATGAAGGTATGAAAGTAGAATGAATGGGACGATCTGGTCTTTTTTTCTTTACTACTTTCTTCCTACTCCTTTAAACTACGGGCAATATGAAGGAGTAGTACCGTCATGTGCTGGAACGGACTAGAGGCAGGTGAGATGGTCAGCCATACTGTGAAGCTATCTTAGCTGATGATATACTTTTCAGTAGCAAAAACAACACCCCCTCTGGATAATAAGGAAAAAGAGTGAAGGTGGATCCAGTCGCAAGGGACAAGAGTAAACAGTAGAATGGTATCTACACCCCAGTGGGAGAAAACCAATAGATCCGCTTATTATCTTCTTTGGTCCTAGGTTCATTGTCCATTCTCTTAGAATTTCCCTATATATTCGGAAATGGATAAGGTGGCAAAACTCCCAGTCAGTTGTAGAGACTTACCTTCCCTCCAATAGTAAGTCTATCCTAATGTTAAGACCGAAGGTTTGTTTTTCGTGTATGAAACAAATACCAAATTTGTAACTAATTTGTATTTTTCATAACTAACAAACCTGAGGTCTTAACAGTTTAACAAAAAAAAAAAATTTAAAAAAAAAAAAAAAGGCCCACCCCCTCGAACCACCCCTCTAGCAGTCTAAAACTGGGTTAGAAATATAACTGATGGGTCACAGGTAGCCATGGGCATTCTGGGTATACATGCCCGTGACCTGGTATAGATGCCATTAGTCCCTGGATATCACAAGTGTAATTTTTTAATTTTCTACCGGTTTCCAGCTTGGCGCTAGTAAATCCTAATGTTAAGAACCTCAGGTTGTTAGTTATGAAAAAATACAAATTAGTACAAATTTGGTATTTTTATTAAGTTGTTAAACCAGACTAATAAGTCAAGCTATAAAACCTCAAGAGATTGGCTGCCTGAGTAGGGTGAGGGAGAATATTAGGATAAAATCTGTTAAGCAGATTTAGTGAGTAAACATATAAAATCCCATGGGATTGTTCGAAGTGAGAGAGAGCTGGAGAGAGAAAGAGAGAGAATATTTTTATTAAGTTGTTAAAAAACTCAAGAGATTTGCTGCTTTGCAGGAGAGAGAGAGAGAGAGAGAGAGAGAGAGAGACGAGAGAGAGAGAGAGAAAAGTAGGCGTCACTCAATATCCCTCGGCTCTTAAGAACTAGCGCTGGTTAAACTTTTTGCATGTATCGCGTGTGATATTCTGGCGTTACGGGCGCTTAGCGCTCGTTAGCAAAGGTAGCCAGCGTGTAGGTACTTAAACACCGTGTCATTCGTGATTGTAGGGGTTTCTGGGTAATGGGCGGGGGTTGGTTGGGGTGGGGGGGGGGGGTGGGGGGGGGGGGAGTTCAAAGATTTGCTTTTCAGAGATGTCTATTGCCTCTTCATTATGGTCCTTCGTATGGGTATCGGTGGATGGAGGATGGTAGGAAAGATTTCATTTCAGTTGGTGGGCATTGTCTCTCTCTCTCTCTCTCTCTCTCTCTCTCTCTCTCTCTCTCTCTCTCTCTCTCCGCCTCAGATCTTCCAAACTGCTGAGCGCTGCAAATTGGTACGTTGATCATCCACCCTCCAAATTTCAAACGTACCAAATTACTGTCCTCTAGTCCCAGTAGTTTTTATGCTATTTAAGGTTAAAGTTTGCTTTAATCGTGCGTTAGGCAGCCCTATAAGACAGGCCTGCACCGGGCCGTGGCTGAACTCTTCGTCGGCCGTGGCTCGTACAGCATTATACGCTGTACAGAAAGATCGATTGCGCCGAAGTTATTACTTGTTTGTAAGGCGATGAATCCCAGGGACGTTTGAAAATAAATAAAAGAAAAAATTCAAACGAAATGTTTGGTTGTTTTTCGGCGCGGTTGGATACATTATGAGTCTGAACCGTGAGTTGAGTCATGAAGTCCCTTCCTCCTCCTCCTCCTCCTCCACTACTATTTTTACTTTATTTTTTCTCCAAATGTAATCCGCTCTCTTATGGAAAATACCACTCATTTTCGCCACTTCTTTAGTTATTGCTCATCGTATCGTGGATATATAAAACTGATACAGTCTTGATTAAAATTCAGCCTTACTACTTTTACTATATATGTACTGCGTAGACCTTTTCAAATTGAACCGTGATTAAAAAACATAAAATATCGGTGCCTGAGGAATTTCATAATCCCACTGGAAATATTAAAGCTTTTGGATATTGTTTTTTTAAGCAATCTGGCCTTGGGGATTGGGAATGCAGTGGGATATAATCACTTGCCTATATTCTGTACAGGGTAATATCCATTTTGTAGAATTCCGTAGCCCGATCAGACTGCAAGATTTCCATTATCCACGTTAGCGCGAGAGGTAGTACTTGTGATCTGATCGTAGGGGTTAGAATTACCATAAATTTAAATAGAGCATCAATTGTTACGGGTTTAATTAGAAGGCTGTGAATATTACAGGAGAAGAGATGCTGTGGGGTGTAAAAATTATTATTATTATTATTATTATTATTATTATTATTATTATTATTATTATTATTATTATTACGAAAAATGAACAGACAAACATGGCATATAATCTAGAAAATTAATAATATTGACACCTATAGCAATCTTCCACAAATCAGAATGCCCGTGTACATCAGTAAATAGAGAGAGAGAGAGAGAGAGAGAGAGAGAGAGAGAGAGAGAGAGAGAGAGAGTTGCATTCATGTATATTCGTGCTTCGTGCGGGCTTTGGCCTAAATCTTGTATATTCTAGTTCCAACGGGAACAGGACAGAACATTCCAACATTGGCAAGCGAATTCCAAACGCTCGCCCCAAGAACAGTAGACTATAGGATACCCAGAGTTGACCCAGAGAATATCTCATTTTGTATTTCACGAGGAAGGGCGAGAACCGAGACTCATTGGAAACTGATGGCAGCCTCCATAAATTGGGTATTGATTTGGGGAAAAGGTGGGAGGGGGGGCTAATTCCTTTGGAACCCCCACTCCCCCTCTCCCCACCCCCAAAGTTGGGTGCTTCATTATTCCCACGGGAATAAAGCCGCGTTGTAATAATTTCCCTTCTGCCGAAGCCCTTAATGGAGTTTTGCAGTGGTCTTGTTTTTGCAACTCTGTTGTTTATGTGTTTGTTTTAGATCGGTTTTTTTTTTTAGCTCGATATTTTTTAGATCGTTTTCTCTCTCTCTCTCTCTCTCTCTCTCTCTCTCTCTCTCTCTCTCTCTCTCTCTCTCTCAGGTCATCTTTGGATTAAGCCTGTGCTTGTATCAAGTAATCCTACTTATCTGTTTTCTTATTTATCAGAAGAAAGGGAAACAAGATAAAGTGAACTTTCTTCTCTGACATGAAACTGCTGAAGAGTTAAGTATATCTTAGTTCAACCAGACCACTGAAGCGATTAACAGCTCTCCTAGGGCTGGCCCGAAGGATTAGAATTTTTATTGACTTGCCCAGGAACCAATTGATTTCTTAGTAACGGGACCTGCATCTTAATGTGAGATCCGGACCACATTGTATCGGCAAATGAATTTCTAATCACCAGAAATAAATTCCTCGAAAAATGAAGTTCTAATCACCATCAATAAATTCCTCTGCTGCCACATTGGCGGCAACGAGGAGCGAACTCGGGCTACCAGATTGGTAGGCGAGTACGCAACACACTCGTCCTATGAGGAACTGATAGCTACTGTTGAAAAAAAAATGTAGCTGTATATGCGTAACAGGTTGAATTCATTGTAAAATCTTAAATGATCAGGTAGAATAGATTGTAAATGCACCATGGAAGGCTAAAAGATTCTGAAGGTATATAAATGAAGAGAAGGAATTAATGGTAAGTCCATTGAAGGGCGAATATATCGTCATTGCATTATTGAAGGTCAGTATATTTTTAAAGATCTTCCTAACATTATTCTCCTGCATTTCGATACTTTTTTATATAATTATTATTTGATTTTTTTTTATCAATTTATCCTTTTTTCTTTTTTTAATAAGTGAGAATTCTTTCTGTATTTCCCTTGACCTCATTTTACTTATTTTTTAGTGAACACCATCATCATATTCTTCGGAAGCTTGAATTTCAAGTCAGTGGCCCCTTTAGTGGTATTGCTCTATGTGAATAATAGTAATAATAACAATAATAATAATAATAAAATGATTCACTCAGAAGTGCATTATGGAATAGAACCACAGGGGAACAACAAGCTGTTACGAAAATCGCTATCCCGGGCCTTCAAACCAGGGGGGTCACGAGAGGTCGCGTAAATTCCACTGGAGTTGTGACTTCCTGTTGCTGCCGCCGCCACCCGCCCTTGCCAAAGGGCGGGGCTTGTGGGGGGGGGGGGGGGGGGGGGGGGTGGGGGGGGGGGGGGGGGGGGGGGGGGGGGGGGGGGACTTCGGAAATTCCACACTGGGGGGCCAGGAGGAAGAAGGTGGGTGGGGGTGGGCGGTGAGAGGGGTTTTGGTTCACAAGGAAGGTTTAAAACCCCCCCGTTCCAATGTGGGGTTCCATGGCAAGAAAACAGATCGTCCGCAGGATGTGGTTGGTCAGGGCTGCTTCTGTAGAGGAGAGGGGTTCTGGTTTTCGGGGTGTGGGGGAGGGGGCGGGGGCGGGGGGCGGGGGCAGGAAGAGGGTTTTTGTAACGTCTCAGGAAGTTAAGCGAAATCAAAATCGAGAAACAGCCTCTTGGCACAAAAGTTCGGAAGTGTCTGCAAAATTATTATATAATCTCTAGTTTCGATTCGACGGTAAAATGACGTTACCGGCTGCTGAAGAGAGTGAGTCCGTGCTGGCATAAGGCCAGCTTGAACGAGAACAGCAACGTCAAGTGAATAGATCATCTCGGCTTTTGATGATTGATATGTTTACAGGGAACCAATTGATATATTCACGAAGAAACAACTGATATACTTACGAAGAAGAAACTGATATATTTACGAAGAAACAACTGATATATTTACAAAGAAATAAGTAATGCATTCATGAAGAAACAAGTGATATATTTACGAAAAAACAACGGATATAGTTACGAAGAAACAAGTGATATATTTACGAAGATACAGCCTGATATATTTACGAAGAAACTGCCTGATATATTAACGAAGAAACAACAGATCCATTCATGAAGAAACAGCCGGATATATTCACGAAGAAACATCTTATATATTCACGACGAAACAACGTGATATATTTACAAAGATACAGCCTGATATATTTACGAAGAAACAGCCTGATATATTAACGAAGAAACATCGGATATATTTACGAAGAAACAATTGATATATTTACTAAGATACAGCCTGATATATTTACGAAGAAACAGCCTGATATATTAACGAAGAAACAACAGATCCATTCATGAAGAAACAGCCTGATATATTCACGAAGAAACAACTTATAT
>NC_087205.1:92435779-92445779 GCF_015104395.2 Macrobrachium nipponense | reverse complement strand
CTTTTTCATAAAAGATTTTAAAACTAAACTGCTAACTGTCGTTTTTAATAAAAGATTTAAGATTCAATAAGTTTTTATTTTTATAAAATTCCTAGATATATATAAAACTAGTCATTTCGATAAGTTTCTTCTGGAAGATATGTGGGTGCTTTTGTAAGTGAGGGTTTTGTCGCGCGGGGGTTGTTTTGTCGCCCCACCGCCTGCAAGCACCTTCCTCCTTGGCGCCCATGGCAGAACTAAAAACGAAGCCTTTCAGGGTGGTCCCCTGATCTCTGAAGAGCTTTTTTTTAGGGGGCGTTAATTGGGAACCCGTTTCGATCGTGTCCTTTTTAAGAAAGATTCCACGGTTCGGAATTATGGGTCATCGCGTATAATTAATGGCCTCATTGGCTCTTTTGAATCTCGTCTCTCTCTCTGCGTCAGGTTTTGACTTTGTCTCTTCTAAGCGAGATATCAGCAGGCTATGGGAGTTTGTGGGTGTATAATGCTTATATATATATATATATATATATATATATATATATATATGTATGTATGTATGTATACATGACTGGTGAAAATGTTCTGTTACAACAGAATTCCATCTAATAAAAGGAGCCCATAAAAACGCCAAAATATAGAGAGGAAATAATATATTCTCTATATTTTGGCTTTGTTTTTTGGCCTCCTTTTAGTTAGATATATATATATATATATATATATATATATATATATATATATATTATATGATTGTAATAAATAATTTTTATTCACTACCATCAAAGTTCTTAAATATATACGTATTAGCATAACTCTACTCACCTAGTTCATACAAATAAATCTCTGACTCGCGTCGGGATCGAACCCCGGGGTTTAACATGAAAGGCGTGGGCTCTCTGACAATGGACTCACATTGGGATCGAATCCTTGCTTTTTAGGTGAGAGACCTGGGTTCGATCTGGGTGGGTGTCAGGAATTTATATACTATCTGTTCAACGCGTAAGTGTGTGTTGAGTAGCGCTTAAAAGAAAGAAAAAAAAAAAAACTCTGGGTTGTAGATAGACTCTTCTTAACCCGTTTGTGGCGTTCGGTCATTGTATGGAGGAGGAGGAAGACGACTAGACACAGTCGCCTTGTTGAGAAAGAGGAGGAGGAGGACTAGACGCAGTCGCCCGGTTGAATTTTGAGCAACTGCTATATTTAGGAAGTGTGGACGCATACCCGCTGACGTGAATTATTATTATAGACGTGTCTCGTAGCTAGCTTTTGGTCTTAGTGAGCTTGCTAAGTCATTTCGACGCCTGCGCAGTTCCAATCAAGGCCTATATAGCTTGGTTCAGCGTTTTTGAGAAATGATCGATCACAGTTGTGGTTCTTGTTCCACGGTATGCAGTGGGCAAGGTGTAAGGAATTACCAGTGGGTCCTTGGTAGTTGTTTCAGTGTTCGTACTGAATAACGTCTCATTACATTACAACAGACGTGATACCCGATCACAGGCTTCGACACCATAGCTACAGACTTGATACCCATCCACAGGCTTCTATGCCCATCCACAGGCTTCGATACCCATCCACAGGCTTCTATACCCATCCACAGGCTTCGATACCCTCTGTTCTGATACCCAAGTGAAGCGTAGGAGACGGCTTCTGTCTGCTGAATTTTCCAATTCATTGCTATGCGGAGCAGGATCGTCGTAGAAACTGCCCGATAAGGACTTGGTATCCTGAAGAAATTTCTCTCTCTCTCTCTCTCTCTCTCTTCTCTCTCTCTCTCTCTCTCTCTCTCAGAACGTCGTGATTCGCCTCGGAGATAATCCTGTTTGCCGTAACAAATGATGGACTTGCGAAAGATCTTCTTGCCTCCTTATCATCCGCGTCACCATTTATCTTCAATAATTCTCTTCCACCTCTTCCCCCGTTTATTTTCTTCATTTCGAGTCTTCTGCGTCGCTAAAAATAATGTTTCTTTGTCGTTATTGCTTTTCATTCCTTCTTTTATTCTCTTCTTTGTTATCTTATCTGCTTCCATGCATTTATTTTTGTGTTTTCTTTGGTCAGCGTTTTATCAACTTTCATAAATAATGTCTTTCTCCTTTTAAACCCTTATCTGTATCCGTAATGTTTTCGTTAGCAGTGTTTCGTCACTTCCTACACCTTTTATTATCCTCTTTATTTATATTTCTTTCCCCCTTTCATATATTTCAACTGTGCTCAAAAATCTGTCGAGAAGTTTGCAGTTTTTGTCTGAACTGTGGTTTTTCTTGGTTCGTTATCTCTTATACGCGTGGATTGAATCAGGCAGTGAATTGTCTTGTGTGTGTGTATTCGTGTATGTGTATAAATGTGTGTATGTATGTATTAGCATACGAGAGAGAGAGAGAGAGAAAGTAATCACTTACATTCGTCATCAATAAGCTTCCATCCTGGTTTTATGATAGCAATGACTTGGCAATGGCATACATTTTATTCATTAACTTTCATGGTAAATACGTGGACAAAATAATCTTCATATTTTATGGGGTTAATAGGTTATTTTCGAGATTTATAATTTTTGATGTATTTACATTTTGGTAACCTAACGAACTCGTTATTTTGTGCCTGTGTTATCACGAACAGATAATAATAATGCTGTTGGAAGTGTCCATTGACATTGAATGGGTACGAGGCTACGAGCAGAATGTAATGAGAGGACTGAATGGATGGACGAGGAAGTAAAAGTACCCCGAGAGAGGCTTCTCGGAGCTTCCTGTAGGTAGCAGTAGCAGCAAGGAAGTAAAAGATGCCCACCCGGTGGGATTCTGTAACCTGACCCTTTGGGTACGTCGCGTTCATTTTCGTATAATTTTGTCGACTCCTCTTTTTTTTTCTGATAACCTCTGCCCATGTTGGTTCGCTCGCTACTTCCTACTTCTTCTTCTTCTTCTTCTTGGAAGGTGAGGAGGCGGCTTCGCTGTGACCGGATTTTTCGATTTTTGGAAAATGAAAAGTGCTTCTTGATTGTTTTTTTTTTTTTTTTTTTTTTTTTTTTTTCATGCTGAGGAATGATTTTGTCTTGGTATTGTTTTCATTTTGTGGAATAATTCTGTTTTCATACTGAGGAATGAAATTGTTTTCACGTGAGGAATGATTTTGTTTTTATTTGGTTTTCATACTTAGGATGATTTTGTTTTCATATTAAGGATGATTTGGTTTTCATGCTGAGTAATGATTTTGTTTTCATACTGAGGAATGAAATTGTTTTCATATTGAGGAATAATTTTGTTTTCATACTGAGGAGTGATTTTGTTTTCATACCGAGGATGATTTTGTTTTCATATTGAGGATGATTTTGTTTTCATACTGAAGAATGACTTTGTTTCTATTTTTTCATACTGAGTAATGATTTTGTTTTCATACTGAGGAATGATTTTGTCGTGATATTTTCCATACTGAGTATTGAGTTTGTTTTCATGTTTCTTGCCCAGTCCCGGAGACAACGAGCTGAAAGGCGTAGAAAGCAAGCGAGTGGAACTTGACCCCCAAAGGAATCTGTCCACTTGACTATGAAAGGATGGAAGGTTAAGGTCCTGGGAACATGGGAGTTGGGGAAAAGGTTCCAAAGCTTTTGACCGGTTGGTGGGACCGATAATTATCGTTACACTCTCTCTCTCTCAAAAGAAAAAAATGCATGGAAAGTTATAGAACTAAAAAGTAAGATAGAAAATGCAGAACAAAAGATTATACAATCAAAAGAAAATGAAAAACGGGACTTGGAAGAAAAAAACCTATTAAATATCAAGCAAAACCCCAAACTATTATACTCATATGCGAAGATGATGAATAAAAGAAGAATAGAAATAGGCCCTCTGAGAATTGAAGGGAGATTAACGAATGAAAAAAAGGAAATTTGCAACATATTGGCAGAACGATATAAGAGAGAATTCACCCCTAGAATAGATAATGAAGATAATGATATAGAAGTAAGGGACGAAAATAGTGAATATTTAGCTGACATAGAAATTAATGAAGCTGATATTGTGCAGGCAATTAATGAAATTAAAAATGGAGCTGCTGCAGGGCCTGATGGAGTGCCTGCTATTTTGTTAAAGAAAGTAGTTCATTCTATCGCAAAGCCACTTGCAATATTATTAAGACAAAGTGTAGTACAGGCAAGATTTATGATGAGCACAAATTAGCATATATCACCCCTACTTTCAAAAGTGGATCAGACTAGAAAGGGGCAAGTATTATGAGGCCTGTGATCTAACATCACATATTATGAAAGTGTATGAAAAGGGTAATGAAGAAAAATATTATGAAACATTTAATAAAAAATAATTTGTTTAATATAGGACAACACGGTTTCGTACCCGGAAAAAGTACACAAACCCAACTGTTAGTCCACCGTGAGATCATATTCAAAAATATGATCAAGCGGAAATGAAACAGATGTGGTTTATCTAGACTTTGCAAAAGCTTTGACAAAGTAGACCATAATATAATTAGCGAAGAAAATTAGAAAACACAATATCGTAGATAAAGTAGAAGATGGTTAAAAGAATTTTTACACAACAGAAAACAGATAGTTATTGCAAACGATGAGAAATCGGATGAAACCAAGGTAATATCCGGTGTGCCACAAGGTACGGTGTTTAGCTGCAATACTGTTTGTTATTATGATTGAAGACATAGACAGTAATGTTAAGGATTCGGTAGTTGAGTAGTTTCGCTGATGACACAAGAATAAGTAGAGAAATTACTTGTGATGAAGATAGGAAACGCTCTACAAAGAGACCTTAACAAAGTATATGATTGGGCAAAGGTAAATAGGATGGTATTTAACTCTGATAAATTTGAATCAATAAATTATGGAGACAGAGAAGGAAAGCTATATGCATATAGGGGACCAAAATAATGGAGGACAATCACAAATAAGGAAGCAGTTAAAGACCTTGGTGTGATGATGAATAGGAACATGTTATGCAATGATCAAATAGCAATTCTTTTGGCAAAATGTAAAGCAAAAATGGGAATGTTGTTACGGCACTCAAAAACAAGAAAAGCTGAACACATGATTATGCTTTATAAAAACATGTTCGTAGTCCACTTGAATATTGCAATATGATATGGTACCCACACTATCAAAAGGATATTGCACAAATAGAGAGTGTACAAAGTCCTTTACAGCTAGAATAGAAGAAGTTAAGGACCTTGACTACTGGGAAAGACTACAATCATTAAAATGATATAGTCTAGAAAGGAGAAGAGAACGCTACATGATAATTCAGGCATGGAAACAGATAGAAGGAATAACAGAAAATATCATGGAACTAAAAATATCAGAAAGAGCAAGCAGAGGTAGATTAATAGTGCCCAAAACTATACTCCAGGAAAAAATAAGGAAGCCACCACAGGACATTAATCCACTACGCACCAGCATCGATAAATGCAGGCGTTTCTATTTCAAATGCAGTTGCCAGCCCTCATCTGAGGAATATATCAGGAGTGAGCGTAGATGTAAGAATAAGCTCGACAAATATCTAAGCTGCATCCCCAGACCATCCAAGATTGGAAGATGCAAAATATACCGGAAGATGTACTTAGCAACTCTCTGGTAGAACATTAGAATGGTGCCTCACACTGAGGGACCTGGGGCAACCCGAACGAACTGTAAGGTCTGTAAGGTAAGGTTCTCTCTCTCTCTCTCTCTCTCTCTCTCTCTCTCTCTCGAGGCCTCTGCGAGAATCAATACAATTTGCAAAGCAGTGCGAATGTTTATACTAGTTTTATTGCTCCAGACGAGTATTCTGACATTTGCAGCCGAGATATCCTCTGTCGATTTTTAGTGCCCCTCTCGAATCAGCTTGGTTTTACAGTCCGGGCCTTTTTATGTGGCCAGGCTGCGTGATCGTCCATGGAGGCTGAAGTAAAAACAATAAAAGAAAAAAATAATTTTAATTTAAAAAAAAAGAGATAATACTGCCGTCGAACCCAGCTTCATTTTCTCAGCTTTACTCCGACCCTCCAAGTCGGGACTCCGTTCCCCTTATATTGCTAAATCTGCGTTTGGGATTTTCTCCCGAGTGGTCCGGTCCGTCCGTCAGGAGGCCATTATGAATTCAACACAAGCGCCGCTCGGACAGGTTCAGGACAGGTATGCTCGTTTGATTTACCTTAACCTTGAATGGAGGCCCACAGCTATGAGTTACGATTTCCACTCGCTGCAAGTGATTGAATCAAGAACGAAATTTGTCTCGTTTTTATAGAATCGGTTTATATATATATATATATATATATATATATATATATATATATATATATATATATATATATATAATATATATATGTATGTATATATGTATATATATATATATATATAGTATATATATATATAGATATATATATGTATATATATATTATTTATACTACATTGACTCAAGAGAACTATTGTCGTGTTTATTCCATTGTTTTATATTTTTTCTCAAAGGAATCCTTTGTTATAGGTCAAGTATTTGAATATACAGTACACGAATATGTTATATTCTTTCAACAAATATATGTATTATATTTATACTATATATTTCCTGCCTACTTGAGACTGGTAGCAAAATATGAACAGAATAATTATACAGAATCTATATTTTTCTGGCCACTAGAGAGTATGGGAGTAAATTGTAAACAGACTACCTATATAGAATCTGTATTTTCATGGCTATACTTGAGAGTATGGTAGCACAATGTAAACAGAATACTTCTTTAGAACCTACTGGTCACTGTTTTTACGGATACGCATATCTTTGTAATAACCACAGTGCCCTCTTCACTATAGTCGACTTCTTCACACTTTCAGGGTAGGCCTTTCCCAAAAGTGTGTGTGAAGACATCGGGGAGTGTGATTAATTAATACAGATGCGTCTATAGCAGATTCACATCAACCGTGCATTTGATGTCTAGGCCAGTCCCTTACGACGCTCCAATCACAGGGCTGGAAACTGTCTCTCTCGAGAATTCACATGGGTAGGATCTATGAGGTGGAACATACATCCTGTCTATGTGAACTCTCGAGAGAGACTGAGAGTTTCCAGCCCTGTTATTGGCTTCTCAACAGCCAATCAGGAGAATCGTAAGGGACTGGCCTAGACATCAAATGCACGGTTGATGTGAATCTACTATAGTATATGCGCTTCATCGACGGGACCTCGATATCAAAACCCATCTATTTTTAATAAATTTTTATATACTTTTTATGAAGTGAGATTCTCCTCTTTTCTGTATTACCTCTTACCTTCTCTTACTTTCTAATGAGCACCATATTCTTTGGGAGCTGAATTTCAAGTCAGTGGCCACTGTGGTGGGCTTGGGTTCATCTTCTGAATATTGATCATTAACAATAATAATAGTAAATAATTGATATGTCAGTGATTGAATTTTAAAAACGCAAAATTCGCTTCGTCGTAAACCGAGAAGCCAGTCAGCCAGCCAGCCTACACCGTCCAAAAAGGGCTGCCCCTCGTTGAAATTTAAATGAAGCGGGCCGCCCCATTTGAATACGGGCGTCTTGCCCGACCCCAGAAAGGAGCTGACCGATGTATATACATCCAGGGATATCCATCCATCCGTCGTGTGGCGGCTGTATACTACTCTCTCTCTCTGGTGGTCGGCTGCTGTAGCCTCATCTCTCATCTCTCATGTTAACCGCGTTCTCTTACCTGCCTCTGCTCCCGTCGTCGCGATTGCCCAAAAGGATGCACTGGTGGACCTCTCGACTCGGCTTACGGCCACTTCCTCGTTGTCTGTGTCAAGCGTCCTTCCTCTTCCTCCTCCTCCTCCTCCTCCTCCTCCTCCTCCACCTCCTCCTCCTCCTCCTCCTCCTCCTCCTCCTCCTCCTCCTGTTCTTCTCATCACAGTTTGCCCTCTTATTCAAAGTTTATTCCTAATTTTTCTCCTCCGTTTTCTAAGTTTATTTATTCCTAATTTTTCTTACATTTTACCCCCTCCTCCTCCTCCTCCTCCTCCTCCTCCTCCTCCTCCTCCTCCTCCTCCTCCTCCTCCTCCTCCTCCTCCTCCTCCTCCTCCTCCCGTCTTCTTCTTCTATAATCAAATCTCTCCTTTTTCCCTTCTTCTTTCCTCTCAATTCCAGATCTCCCAGCCCGTGCTGGCATAAGGTCAGTTAAATTTGAATCTAAAACAACAACAACAACCACCTCCTCGATTGCGTCATAACTCCTCGTAAGGGGAGTGTGTGTGTGTATATATATAATATATATATATACTATATATATATAATGTATTGGGGTATAGGGGAAGGGTAGATACATCCCCCTCCCCCCACCAATGTGCTGCCTTCGGGGAGTCATTAAGGCCCCAGACGACGATGCAGTGAGCTCCTTTAAGTCCCAACGAAAACGTTAACGAATGATTTATTAGAGATGGGCTTCTGGAATGTCTCGAGGGCGCCATGCCCTTTTTTAAAGTGTGAGGGGTTTGGGGGAGGGGGGAGAAAGAGGAGGGGGGAGGGGACGAAGCAACAGGTATATAGGCAGAGACGCCAAGGGATGATGGGGTGATGTCCATTCAAAAGGCCAAGTGAGCCTCTCTCTATTAGAGTGAATTTATTAACTCTCTCTCTCTCTCTCTCTCTCTCTCTGTGTGTGTGTGTGTGTGTGTGTGTGTGTGTGTTGTGTGTGTGTTGTGTGTGTGCAGTTTTGCATCACGGAAGACTAGAGATGCTGAGAATAATTCGGGGGAACTTGTCAAGTAGAAATAGTACTGAGAGAGAGAGAGAGAGAGAGAGAGAGAGAGAGAGAGAGAGAGAGAGAGAGAAATGCAAGTATACCTGCATGGATCGTATTTTTGAGTACTTGTTACTCCGTAAGAAAAACTAAATATTGTGGTGCTCAAAATTTTATATTTTTTTATGCTTCGTTATACCGTGTCATTTTTTATTGGCAAATCAAAACGTGTTGTATTTGTCATGTGTCATGTTGTTATTATTATTATTATTATTATTTATTTATTTGTATGTTATTGTATTTCCCTTGTACATGTATTAATCATTTCGTCTCTCTTCTGTCTCAGGTCAAACTAGAGCGAGTTCTTGGCCTGACTGTACCCAGCAATGCTGCCCTGGACTGCGATCCACACACGGGCCAAGTCGCCTACCCTGCCGGGTGAGTCATCCTATCTATCTATCCATCCATCTCTATCTATCTGCTACTTCTACCTACCTACCTTCCTTTCATGTAACTCACTATTGATAAACGATCAGGCCTGCCCCTGCGTAACCTTCGTTTGCTGTTGCTATTCGGCGTACTGCAGGTTTGTGTCTGGGTCCCTCTCTGGTTTTCTTCCTTCCTGTAAGCAAGGTGACGTCACAGAAAGTAAAGTAATTGTTGTGGTGTTGGTTTTTGTTTTGTTAAAGTCGACGTCCAGAAAAGTAAGTATTGTGGTGTGTGTTTTTGTTTGTTAAATCGACGTCACAGAAAGTAAGTATTGTGTGTGTGTTTTTGTTTGTTAAATCGACGTCACAGAAAGTAAGTATTGTGTTCTTGTTTGTTAAAGTAACGTTACATTAAATATTGTGTTTTTGTGTGTTAAAGTGACGTTACAGAAAGTAAGTATTGTGTGTTTTTGTTTGTTAAAGTGACGTTACAAAAAGTAAGTTTCGTGTGTTTTTGTGTGAAGGGACGTTACAGAAATAAACTGGAGCTTTTTTTATATATAATTATTTTTCGCATTTTTTTTTTTCATTTAGTTAGATGGTAATGAATGTTTTTGTTTGGTATATGCCAGTTAGCTGTTTGCAATTCAGATGTAGGTTGTGTGTGTGTGTGTGTATGTACGCTCGTGTGTGTATGTATGCGTGTGTGTGCGCGCGTGTGTGTATGTGTGTGCGCGCGCGCGCTTGGTTGGTTGCTTGCTTCCAGGAATAAATTTTCAGTGAAGGCCATATGTAGATTCTTATTTGAATAATCAGCCAAATATTTATTGCTATCAATAGTTACACGATACCTGTATTGGTACCTTTATATTAACTACTTGG